>NC_089588.1:70309316-70609316 GCF_019320115.1 Miscanthus floridulus
AAACCCAACTATCTATTCATTAATCCTTATGTCTTATGCCTATAAACTAAATGAATTTGTGGAAAATCCCACAAAAATCATTGCACTCATTCTAAAGATTCAAAACAAAACATAATCATAATGACAAGCCAACAAGCAATTAAGGTGCACAATTCAATCATTGACTTAAACTTGCGATACTATCGTCTTCTTCATATTATGGGTAAAGATCCTATAGCTTAACTTCAAATTGCGCGAGAAGGTGGTAAGACAAGATTCTAAAAGCATATCAAGGCAAGGAGTAGATGGGAACAAAAAGCTTTTAAAGAAGCATCAAGGAGGGGACCAATATCAAGGGTAAGAATGTACTAGGGAAGAAAATATCAAGGTTTATAGAACAAGGATTTTTGTTGTAACTTGTAAACCTTAGAACGACCAGTTTCTACTAGGCTTGCGTCCTACAGTCAGCATTGCTCTGATACCACTTGTAACACCCGGTTTCAAGGACAAAGCCGAATGCACACCATATGTGAGCCCTGGAAGTCAAATCTCACATATAGCTACAAATGAAGGGGCAGTATCAATTCGTAATGCTTAATACATAGCGAACTTAGCAAAAGAGATAACCTTAGAAAGCTATCAACGGATAGACAACTCTAATCTCCGGGTGCAGACTTCACTCCACTGGATCCAACTGACTGGTTGATCACAAGCCTAACTCCTTTAGACTCTAGCAAACTGATATCCAGCCTGAGGTGTGGGGAAAATTGCAAGGGTGAGTCCATGTCGAACTCAGCAAATATAGCAACAAGGTAGTGTAATCCATAACCACATGATCAAGTATAATTGAATAATAAATATCTTAAACAATTGACATAAATGATCATCTTAACAAGTAAAAGTCATCATCCCTTAATGTAAGTGTTCCAAGGTCGCTCGTATCCGTGAGCACGGCTAGTATACCAGTTTATTAACTCTGCGCAGAGGTGTACATTTTCACTGTGAGTCATGATTCTCATATGCCCGGGTTAGCAAGGCCCAAAACACAGAGAACCATATAAAGCCACCCAAGAGCTCGTCTAACCGGCCAGGGCCGCAGGGTCATCAGATATAGGAACCCCCCTTCCAAAAATAAAGTAAAAGGCCGCTTCCAAAGCTAGGCTCAACAGGACAGAGGCTGTCCTATACCCAACTCGCAGACCTCTAACCAGCTAGAAAAGGGTTTCTCAAGCGACTAGAGCCAGAGCCATATAGCCCTCACAGTTGTACGTTAAATCCCGGATAATCAGTTACAAAACAAGACCTTATGTTGCTAAAAAGTCATCTTGTTTATGTTTATAGCATATTCATTAATCAAGTTTCAAGATCATGATCACAGAAAGAAAACCCAAGCTATACTTGCCTTAAACACCGATCCTTCGGTAAGCTTTAATCTTCAACGTTTTCTTCTTCTTCTTGATCTCCAACTTCTTATAGATCACCAACGCAAAACTCACCGACTGGACAAGACCGAAAAGCACCACACAAGCATTCGAACAAGCATGCATAGCAAACATACTAGATTAGAACAATACACCAATCAATGAAAAGATTTCAAAATCTAATCTACGCATTGCTACGATCACACACACACGAAAGGCACACTAATTGGAGCTACGGTAAAACAGAAACATCTATCGAAGGATTTGCGTTGGAAAGAAAATTATATGCTTTATCTATTTTAATGATCATAAAACATGTATAAGATATCTCAGGGGAATATCTAAAATTGAGTTAAGTTATTTTATACTTGAGTTATTAGATTTAGAAAACTAAGATAAACTATTCATATCTTAATTATAATTATTTTGATATCATTTATGCAAATTAAATTTTGACTTACAAAGATATAATAACAAGTAAGAGTATATATTCAAAACATATATAGAACGTATAAGCCCTTGCATTTATTATTTTTAAAAGGAAAACCAAAATGATGTAAGCATTACATCAGTTTAGGATTTGTCAATGGAATAATTAATAATGTATTAAGGAGCGGCTGTGCATGTATTATTTAATCAAAATAAACTTTAACTTTGAAAAAGTAAAATGCACGTGAGAGCATCTAACAAGTTTAATATATGCAAGGTGTGTTTAAACTAATCAACCTATAATTTAGGAATACATTTATATTAATAATTAATCATATGAATATCATTTATTAAATACTGAAGTGTAAAATATATATATATATATATATATATATATATATATTGCTTTTAAGTTAGAAAACTAATTGATTGTAGGTTAATCAGATTAACATTTAACTTATAAATTTCCAAGACGTAAGACATGTTAAACATCGCTACTAACATGTATCACACACTGCGATAAAACTCGTGCAATCGAATAGAAATCAAAAACCTAAATCGACTTTAATTAATCAGCGATTAATTAATTATAGACATAATTAATATTTTAATAAAATAAATTAATAAACATGTGATGTGAAAACTAATAACGCTACTGCGTAGATCTCGACGACACGAAACTAACGCAACTGGAACGGACTGAAACGGGATTAAAACGATTAAACTGCAGGGAATAAATAGCGGATGGCAAAATCGTAAATAAATCGTCTTCTACCTTGGTTCAGCACGTACAGAACGTACGTGGTTCTGGCCATGAAGATGGCATGCTGCTGCTCATGCGCTGGGCGGGGAGAGAGGGGCCTCGGCTGGGGCTTGCTGGCCGGCCGGCGGAGGCGCAGTCCCGCCCACAGGGCCGAGCAGGGGCCGCACGGGATGGCGCCCAGGCGGCCGTAGTAGGCGGCGGCGGCTGCCTGGCTGTGCTCGCGAGCAGGGGCGCGGGACAGGGCGGCGTGGGGCCACGGCCAGGGGCGGCGGCGTGGGAACGGGGCCGGGACGCTGGGAGGCGCGGCCAAGGCCGAGTCGGCCGGAAGCTCGAGAACCGAACGAGCAGCCATGGAGTTCGCCGGAAAACTGATCGGAAGAGAGAAAGAAGAAAGGGAACGCGGTCAACCGGTGATGGATTCGCAAAACGAAAAGCGTGACGGTGTAGATAACGACGAGATCTACCTCGTGGTGGTGACGGTTTTCGCCGGAGACGTCCGAGGTGGCCGGAAAAGCTCGCCGAAGGTTCACCGGAAACCTAGCTGTGGAGAACTTCGGCGTCCGATCTGCGGGGCTACGAGTGGCGGCTTGAAAAACGGGCTGTACTTCTGGAATCCTCGCGTCGAGGGCTACGCCGGCATATATATAGTGTAGGGTTTTGAGGTCGGTGGAAAAACAAGATATTTTATTATTTTCGGATTTAATTAATTCTGGGATTAAAATAATTTCAGAAAAGTCCAGAATTGATTTTTAGCCCACGAAAAATACTCCGATGGCTCCAAAAATTCTAGGAAAATTCTCGAATACACTTTTGAACATAATGAACCCAAATAAAGTTTTTAGAGCTCACGAAAAGATTGTTGCAAAGATTAAGGAAAAATATTAAGCCCAAGGAAAAGGGAATTTAATTCCAGAAAAGGTCGGAAAATTTTCCGGAGAGAAAGAAACATCGCTCTATCATATTTCAAAACCATTTGCACTCATAAACACTAAATGCAACCAGCATGAATGCACAATCCCGCATGTTGCTACTCCTATGATGAATTTTAATTTTAAAAAAAAATATTACTTTTCCTATATTTCATGAGCACAAAAACCGATAACCATTATTTTAACTCTATTTTCAAAAGTGTAAAATTTTAGGGTGTTACAAATCTGCATGAAGAGGTTCATCTACTGCACAATCAGCTCCACCCTTATGTCCCACCTGGAGCCGCAGAAATGGATCTAGAAGGGTACGAAGAAGAAGAAGTGGCACCTGAAGAAGAAGTAGAACCTAAGGAAGGAGGTGATTCTGCGTCTGACCTCGATAGTGATCATGATGAGGATTAGGTCGCTTAGCACTTAGTAGGACTCGTGTATCACCTTCATTCATGTAATGGACCTGTAGTTCCAATTTGGCATTAGTAACCAGACTATCATGTAATGTTAATCGCACGTTTGGTTGAACGTCAATGCAATTCCAGTACTTGGTCGGTAATCGCGCTTTAAAATTTCGTGCGTTATGAGCACGATAAGTGGTCAAATTGGCGATGTCATGTTGCAAGAATGAATTATTATGCCTCTATTTTTATTGTGCTTTTGAGAATTTTCTCCAGTAATTTCAGTTTGGCATGAGTACCTAATTCATCTGCAATCTCTTGGCATCAACCAATAATCGCTTATTGTTGCAACTTCGCAGATGACGCGCACCCGTGCTGGAGCTAGCAGCAGCCAGGATGGCAACCATGATGACTTGCCACCCCCACCGCCACCATCTGCTCAGGAATTCTTTACCCAGTTCCTAGGGAGCCAAAGGACAATGGAGGAAGCCTTGCGCCTTATCGCGCAAAACACTGCTCGTGGCCACCCACAGCAACCAGGGGCCGAGCCAAATCAGCACAGTTCATTCAAGGAGTTTCTGGACACGAAGCCTCCGATCTTCAAGGTGGCTGAGGAACCACTGCAGGCCGATGAGTGGCTGAATACCATCGAGCAGAAATTTTGTCTGCTAAGGGTCACCGAACACCTGAAAGCAGAATATGCTTCTCATCAATTGCAAGGACCAGCAGGAATCTGGTGGATGCACTTTCTGTCGTCTCTGCCTGCTAATGCGAGAGTGACCTGGGATCAGTTCAAGCTAGCTTTTAGGGGACACCATATTCCCCCAGGCCTGATGCGCATGAAAGCAGCAGAATTTATGAGGCTCACTCAGGGAACCAAGTCACTCACAGAATATATGCACGCATTCAACAACTTGTCAAGATATGCTCCAAGTTTCGTGGATACTGAAGAGAAAAAGATTGAGAGTTTTAAGCGAGGTTTGGGTACCAAATTAATGAAGACTATGGCAAATTCTAGATGTGCCACATATAATGAGTTTATTAGTGATGCCTTGACCCAAGAAAACCACAACAACCTGCATGCAGTTGCTAAGGGTCGCAAGAGGGCATATGAGGCCAGTGCATCCAGATCTTTCTAGTCAAAAGCGCCTATCGCAGCTAGGCCACCATTCCGTCCACCTGCATCCAAGTTCAGGCCTCCACCACCGAAAGCTCAGAATAACAGGCCACAGAAACCATTTCGTAAGGCGTTCACTATTGCCTTACCAAAAGGAAATGGCAATCAGGACAGCTCCACCGGATTCAAAAGTAATCAACCTTGTTTCAACTGCAACCAACTAGGTCATTGGTCCAAGGAGTGCCCCCACCCCAAGAGGAATAGTAACTCAAATCAGAACAATTAGAGGCAGGTGAATGCCAGGGCACGTCAGGGACAAGTGCATTATACCGCTGTGGAGGAAGTGCCCGCCGGAGAAGTTGTCACGGCTGGTATGTTTCTTGTCAACAAGCATCCCGCTGTTGTTTTATTTGATTCGGGAGCTTCTCATTCATTTATGAGTCAAGCATTTGCATCTAGACATGATCAAGAAATAATAGAAGTAAGTAAAGGGGGTTTTAACATAAGTTCAGCAGGGGGTACTGTTACTACCAAAAAGATAGTCAAAAACGTACTCATCTTGATACAAGGGAGAGAGTACACAACAGATTTGATAATATTGCCGGGGTTGTCGATAAGTGTAATCTTAGGCATGAATTGGATGAAGGATCATGGTGTTCTTATTGACACTAGCACCCGTACTATTATGTTGAGAGAACCCACGGGAGGGAATGCTTTTCTAGTTCCACTCTCCCGCGATTTTGAACCCCAACATTTAGCCTGTGCTATCCAAACCACCACCATATGTGATATTCCAGTGGTTTGCGAGTTTTCGGATGTATTTTCAGAGGAATTACCAGGTCTACCACCGGATAGGGATGTGGAATTTAAGATCGAATTAGTGCCAGGTACCGCACCCATATCCAGAAGGCCCTATCGAATGCCACCCAATGAGTTAGCAGAACTCAAGGTTCAATTGCAAGATCTATTGGACAAAGGTCTTATCCAACCTAGCTCATCTCTGTGGGGATGCCCAGCATTGTTTGTGAAAAAGAAGGATAAGTCACTAAGAATGTGTGTAGATTACAGACCACTCAATGCTGTGACCATCAAGAACAAATACCCATTGCCCCGCATTGACATCTTGTTCGATCAACTAGCGAAGGCAAAGGTATTCTCCAAAATTGACTTGAGATCAGGGTACCATCAAATAAAGATTAGACCGGAGGATATACCTAAAACCGCTTTCTCTACTAGGTACGGCTTATATGAGTATTTGGTTATGTCTTTCGGACTAACAAATGCCCCAGCCTATTTTATGTACCTAATGAACTCGGTATTCATACCCGAACTAGATAAGTTCATGGTCGTGTTTATCGATGACATATTGATTTATTCAGAAAATGAGTCAGATCATGAAGAACATCTGAGGATTGTCCTATCCAGATTGAGGGAGCATAAGCTATATGCCAAGTTTAGCAAATGTGAATTTTGGATGAGCAAAGTACCTTTCCTAGGTCACATTTTATCGAGAGATGGAATCTCAGTAGACCCATCAAAAGTACAAGAGGTCATGGAGTGGAAAGCCCCAACTTCGGTTCATGAAGTTCGAAGTTTTCTAGGGTTAGCAGGATACTATCGTTGGTTTATTCTAGATTTCTCAAAAATAGCTAAGCCTATGACCAGACTACTTCAGAAAGATGAGAAATACAAGTGGACACCAGAATGTGAAACAACTTTTC
This sequence comes from Miscanthus floridulus, assembly GCF_019320115.1. Taxonomy (NCBI): domain Eukaryota; kingdom Viridiplantae; phylum Streptophyta; class Magnoliopsida; order Poales; family Poaceae; genus Miscanthus; species Miscanthus floridulus. The sequence continues at coordinate 70,316,068 of NC_089588.1, forward strand.
ACACCCTTAGAACTTTGTTGACTACAGCACTAGTGCTAGCACAACCAGACATTGAAAAGCCTTTTGATGTATTTTGTGATGCATCAGGAATAGGTTTGGGATGTGTACTTATGCAAGAAGGAAGAGTAATTGCATATGCCTCTCGGCAATTGAGGAAACATGAAGTCAACTATCCTACACATGATTTGGAACTGGCAGCCGTTGTCCATGCATTAAAGATATGGAGACATTACTTGTTGGGCAATGTATGTCATATCTATACTGACCACAAAAGCCTCAAGTATATCTTTACCCAGCTAGAACTGAACATGAGACAACGTAGATGGTTGGAATTGATTAAGGATTACAATTTGGAAGTGCATTACCATCCGGGTAAAGCAAATGTAGTAGCTGATGCACTTAGTCGGAAGTCTCATTGCAACACTGTGGAAGCACTATTGGAAGATGGATTCAACTTGCTACATCCTGCTGTGCTACACAATATCACAATCAGTTGTTCGCTTGAGGGCAAAATCATAGAGCTACAGCAGACAGATGTAGGAATAAGTCACATCAAGAGAAAAATGCAAGAGCAAGAAACCAAACATTTTAGATTGAACGAAAGAGGTGTATTATGGTTTGAGGACCGACTAGTGGTGCCAAAAGACCATGAGCTAAGGAATCAAATCTTAGAAGAAGCTCACTCGTCCAAATTGTCTATCCACCCGGGTAGTAGTAAAATGTATCAAGATCTAAGAACCCGTTTTTGGTGGACTAAGATGAAGAAAGAGATCGCAGCCTATGTTGCAAGGTGTGATAACTGCAGTAGAGTGAAAGCCGTCCATATGAAAACCGCTGGATTACTTCAGCCACTGCCTATTCTAGGATGGAAATGGGAAGAGATCAGTATGGAATTTATTACAGGCCTTCCAACAACGCCACAAGGTCATGACTCCATCTGGGTCATTATCGATCGTCTTACCAAGTTAGCACACTTCATACCCGTGAACACGAGGTATATAGTTGGGAAATACGCTGAGATATACGTATCCCAGATCGTGAAGTTGCATGGAGTACCCCGGACCATAATCTCGGATAGAGGACCACAGTTCATAGCTCGTTTCTAGGAACACTTACACCAAGCTTTGGGAACCAAGCTAATCAGGAGTTCAGCTTATCATCCGCAAACTTCAGGGCAGATAGAGAGAGTAAACCAAATCCTAGAAGATTTACTTAGAGCTTGTGTTATATCTTCAAAAGGGTCATGGGAGAAATGGTTACCTTTAGCTGAATTCTCCTATAACAACAGTTATCAAGCGAGTATCAAGATGGCTCCATTTGAAGCCTTGTATGGCAGAAAGTGTAGAACTCCATTGAATTGGATTGAGCCCGGTGAAAGGAGATATTTTGGTATTGATTTTATCAATGAAGCCGAAGAACAAGTACGTATCATCCAACAACACATGAAGGCAGCTCAATCACGACAGAAGAGCTATGCCGATAGAAGAAGAAGACCACTAACTTTTGAAGTAGGTGACTATGTGTACTTGGGAGTATCACCCATGAAAGGTGTAAAGAGATTTGGGATGAAAAAGAAGCTTTCACCAAGATATGTAGGGCCATACAAAATTTTGGAACGAAAAGGAAATGTTGCGTATAAGCTACAACTACCACCAGAGATGAGTGCAATCTTTGATGTGTTCCATGTTTCTCAGCTAAAGAAATGTCTTCGAGTACCAGAAGAAGCTATTGCACCCACCAACGTGCAACTTCAATCGGATTTGACTTATGAAGAAAAGCCAATTCGAGTATTAGAAGTGATGGAGAGAGTAACAAGGAGTAAGATCATTAAGTTTTATAAGGTGGTGTGGAACAATCATAGTGAACAAGATGCTACATGGGAAAGAGAAGATTATCTGCAAGAAGTTTATCCCGCCTTTTTCCAAGAATGGTAGGTCTTGCAAATCTCGGGACGAGATTTTTATAAGGGGGAGGGGCTGTAACACCTCGGGTGTTAGCCTTGCATAACTTGACTTGCATAACATGAGCATGAGCATCAAGCATTCCTAAATCATCATTTACAATTGAAACATTTGATCGAAACATATGAAACATTACTTGTTATCTCGTGTTTCTTAGAACATATGCATATGATCTTGTACAAATGAATGCAAGTGGGTAATGTTGGTCACTAAAACACCTTAGCTATACTTAGGTTAACAAAAAGAATCTTGTTCATGAAGGCCACATTTCATGATCCAGCACTTAAGTGATATTTCATGTGTTGACCTGAATGGCATATGAGTGACTACTACATGAAATGCTTAAATGACCTTGCAAATTGTTTTAACATGCTTAGGATATCATTAGGAACAACTTTGGTATTTAGTGCTAGGGCTAGTTTGGTCATTTAGCCATGGTTTGTTTATGTAGCATGTTTTCAAAGTGACATGTTTGACTAAAGTTGAACTAAGTGTTAGGGACCTTGCATGGAGGAGTTCACTAAAGCAATGTTGTAGTGTTTGACATAAGGAACAACTTTGATTTTTGGGCCTTTGACTGATTCAGCTCCTAACATGTGTGAATTTGGGTTTCAAAAATCAGAGAAATCACAAATTCTACACTTAGCAAATTTTTGCTAAGTCGTGAACACCGACAGCCTGACAAGCCAACTTTGAGCACGATTTTCCTCCTTAACCGTTGCGAATTAGGTCTTGATCGTTTTATATGAATTACAGATGGTACTTAGAGCTACAACTTTGGTGTAGATTGTGTGCACTAATACGTCACGGATTAGAAGATCAAGCTCCAGGAAAGTACGTCGTCAGGCTCGGCTTCGCGTTATCTGACGAACTGAATCGCGACGTCAATGGCCGACCGGCTTCAGACATCGCGCGCCGCGTGTCCCCGGCGACGGCCGCGCGTCGCCAGCGCTCTGTCCGCGCAGGCCATGCCGCGCCTGAGCGCGCCTTCATCACGCCAGCGCCCGCCCGAGCCATCCCGCGCCTCCATTTGCTTCGCCTCGGCTTTTCTTCCTCGCAGCAGCAGCCGCCGAGCTCTCGGAGCCCCTCCGTCGCCATAGCCGCGCACAGCCCGTGCCTAGCCACTCCAGCACCACCACCATAGCTCCTCCGTCTCCCCAGCGACCCACTACTCCCTCCTGTGCTCGCTGACCAAGCTTGGTAAGCCATCGCCGTGCGTTTAAGCTCGCCGGAGCTCCGCCGCAAGCCCCGTCACCGTGGCCGGAGCGCCACAGTCCACCTCTCCATGCGTTAGCTAGTGCATCGAATGCGTCTTAGGTAGTTTATGCTCGTCCGAGCCTTAGATCGGGCCACCGAGGTCATCACCGGTGTTTTGCCGTGGTCCAGCTCCGCCGTTCCGCCATGGCCGCCGCCGATAGCTCTAGGGTCGGCAATAGGTCCGGTCCTGCGGTTCAGTAGGTTCGCCGAGTCGTGTAGGTCATACCGTGATGACCTCACCGCCGGCGAAGCTCGCCGTCGACGAGCCGCAGCCGCGCAGTGCCCAGCAGCGCCGCTGCTCTGCTCCGTGTCACTGACGCGTGGGGTCCCCTGACCAGCAGGTCCCACCTGTCAGCGACAGCAGTAGTGAAGGCTAACTCATTTTGAATCCAGTTTTTGATGTGTTTTGTTATTTTTGTATCTTTAGTTTGGTAGCTCCTAAAATTGTGAAATAAATATGATTGTGTTGCTTAGGAAATGTAGTATTTAAGAAAAATATGTTCTTGGGTTCAACAGTAGAAATTTTTGGGGATTTAAATTAGGAATTGAAATGTGCTTTTGAATGCATTCAAATTTGTTTATTTTATATCTAAAGTTCATGTGCTCCAAAAATTATGAAATTTTTGTGGTAGGCTATCCTTGTCATACATGAGCTTGGGTAAAAATTTGAGAACCAGTGCATGGGTAGATCTATAGTTATAGATTTTTCTTTTATAAATAGTTAATCCTTGCATGAATTTTTATAAATTAATTATGAGTCCAAAATTCATGAAATTTGTTGGAGGTGATACTAGTACCATATGGATGTTAAGAAAAATAAGAAATCTGTTGCTTGACACTTTTCAATAGGATTTTCCATTTATGCTATTTCAAGCCTTGCTTCCTTATCATTTTTGTATAGAATGTTCTACTTAGTAAAATGACATGAAATTTTTATAGTAGTCCTTTGATAGCATTAGTAAGACTCTGTAAAATTTTGAGAATTTATTAAGCACATTTGATATATATTTATTATTTAACCTAGATATCTAAATAAAATAATAAAGGCAATTTAATAAATAGTTTGGGCTTCACCATTATATCATCTTAACTGTATTTGGTATGCTGAAACTGTTGGTAGGTTCTAGGTTGTCAAATTTTGAATAATTACCTGAAGTAGAAGTGTTATTACTTTATATTGCATGTTAGGTAGTTTCTGGACTGATTCTAGAGTGTGATGAGTTACATGTTGAAACTAGAGTAGACTGTAAAAATGGTTAATAACAAAGTTGTAGAGAATTTGATAAGCTTTCCAGAAAGTCCAGGATCACTGTCTTTGGATTTGTAGAACTCCAGTTATGAGTGAAACAAGTAGCTACTGTTTGTGGTGTAGCCGATGCATTGTAGAAATAGTTAAGTAGTAATCGAGAAGAGATATGCACCTACTCAAACAACGCGATGCACTTGTTAACATTATGCATTCGTAATACTCATATCATACTCATGCATCTAGGATCGGAGGAAGAGATCACGTTGCTGGAATTCGAAGAAGCAGAGGAAGGGAACCCGCAGGAGAATCCGCAAGCCCTAGCTCCCGAAGGCGTGGAGCAGAACCCTGAAGAGCTTCCGGAGTGCCCTGACCACCGCCCTACTTCCTTTCTGCGAGGCAAGCCCCGGAGCATTATAAGTCTCCCAGTAATTTACAAATGTTTACTTACGTATTTATGATTGATGCATTAGGTATAAGAGTTGAATGAAACCACTTGATGCATGTACATTCCTTGTCCAGATATTAACCCTTTAACCGGTATAGGTCCAGGATCGAATATATGCTTAGCCATGCTTAGACCGGTAGAAGTCGGGTGATGTCCTGTCACCTGCGAGATATAGGTGGATACCAGAGCACGGTTGGCTATATCTGCTATCGTGGAACAGAACCATGTGGTAAAAGTAAATTGAGACCAGACGAGAGGTCGATAGGGAAGCAACAAGGCATGGAGGTCTTGGGTGTGGACTTATCCCCGTCTGTGTCGATTAAGGACCGTACCGTTGTTGGCGCTTCTGACAAGATTGAACGCATGCCTCTCACTTAGCTGGCCGGATAACTCGTTCCGACCGCGAAGCCGAGTAATTCAACTCAGGCCAGGAACCGTTCTGTTGTGCGCTCCTTCCGGGGAACGATCAGACTGAGCCCAAGGGCAGGCTTGGCCTGAGCATCCTGGCATCTGGTGTTCCAGATTGTGCGGCGCGGTACGGACCCGCGAAATATGTACCTGAGTTGTACCAAAGGTGACCTAAGACTATCGTGGCTGATAGATCTGGGTTTGTGTTAGGAATAAATTCCCAGCTGGTTGAAATCGATTCGAATCGCCGTCTCTCCCGGATAGTGAGAAACTTGGCTTGTCCCAACATCGTAGCAACTATATTATGAAACATGATGGTTCAAATGAATATGGAATTACAATACCTGCTATGGTTACTATTGTATGATTCTAAATAATATACCACATGTTTGGCACAGGATAGTTGCTAATCTAGAAATGGATAGTTATAATTAACTTGATAAAAGAATCACAATTGTACAACGGTTAATTGCCTTTTTCGCAAAATGTTGTCAAGTTACGTCCACTTATACAGCCTTGCATAATCCTTAGAGTCATTTTATTTCTGATTCATGACGGGTAAGTCTAGCTGAGTACATTCTCGTACTCAGGGTTTATTTTCCCATTGTTGCAGATGGCACTGTGTATCATGGTTATTGCAAGAGTTGCTTCTATCCCGCTGTGGATGAGGAGTGAGCCTTGGGCAGGCTTCTTTAGTAATTCCTATCTTTGCTTTTGTGGACCGTGATCTGGCTTGGCACTATATCAAACTATGTTGGAAACTTTATCTTCGAACTTATTTGCTTCCGCTTTAATTATCAAACTCGGTTTGTAATAACTTTTTATTCGTACTCTGATGATGAAAAGTATCTGTGAACTTTATGTAATATGTGGCATGTATGTTGAATCCTGTATGATCTTGGTTGTTGTAAATCGTTTATCGAGACCCGTCGCGGTACTCGACGGACTACCGGGTTTATATGGGTTCAAGTATAACAGTGCGACCGCTTGCGGATTGCCATTGTACTTGTATTCTTATAAATTGGTCGGTTCTGCGACAACGTGAGTTGGAGCAGAGGAGGTCGACGACGGCTCAACTCCTGGCCGGTGGGGGGCCTCACTAGCAACTAGCGGCAAGCGGGAGCAGAGGAGGTATTCGACTGCACCCACAGAAAGCGCCTGCATGGCTAGAGGCGAGCCAAGGTGGCTTGGCCACATGCATGCGTGGCGCGCAGAGGCGTAGCTCTGGTGACTGCCGCCTACAACGGGGACGAGGCTGGAAAAAAGGGCACCTCAAGGCGGCGTGCTACGGTGGAGGCACTGCGTTTATTGGTGGGGCATGAGGGAGCTCAGAGGTGGGGAACATGTTAGTGGCATGGAGACCGATGAGTGGCCAAGGTGCCCGTGGCCATGGGGATGCTCGGCATCCGCGCACTAGTGGAGGCGAGGAGGAGATGGAGGGCGAGCACACACGCTCCGCTCTGGGGATGGAGGGCATGGCTGTGAGCATGGCTTAGCGGAGGTGGCTAACATGGCATAGAGGAGCAGGGGTGCATGGCAACCAGGGCACAGGCAAAAGTGGCCACATCCACATTTTATCGAGTACGTGGTAGGCATGCGCGAGCTCGACGTTGGCTCCCGTTTTCAGCATAATCGGGACAGATTCAGGCCTGGGCACCTATACAAAATATCTTCAACTATGATAGCTCTATAACTTTGATTAAGGATGTATAGCCATTAGAGCTATGGATAAGTAGCTAATTAAGTCTTAACTAGACAGTGTTAGCGTCTTAACATAGATTAATGAAACTCAAACTTGATGATCAAAACGAAGTCAAGCTCAAGCTAAATTTCTCTGAGCTCTTCTCCATGGGCTTAACTCAAACTTTTATTTTTGGATCTACTCAAGTTACTTAACGAAAACATGAGAACGCGACATGCCAACCGAATTGCTACTAATCCCGGACTTAGAATATTTCTACATCTGATAACAATCGCAGATTTGATATTCGAGCACCTATTTGACTTGCTTACAAATTGGTTTGGCTCTTGGTCCAAGAACAAAGTTTGTAGCACTCCACTTAGACTTTGACTTTGCTTAAAGGTCAAACATCATAACTTGCTTCCAAACTATTATTTAACCTTGGTCAAAGTGGTATCATGATAAACCTTGGAATTAGGGTTTTCGACCGATTGAGGCATTTTCTTGACATTTGCTCAACATGAACCTTTCATGACTTTTGTTGTAGAGTTCAATTAGAGTTATTTGGGCAAGGTGGCAAGGTTTGGTCGACATCACAATTTTCCATTTACCCCATGAAGCAATTTAAGAAAGGTTACAACTTATCATTTGATGTGACTTCTTGGTTCCAAACTGCATGATAATATTCCAATATTGTGAACCAAGTTCATGATCATCATTTGACATCCCTACTAGAGTCCAAATTTGCTGCTTAACTCATGACTAACACCTAGGGTGTTATAGCACTCCCCCCTTATGAGAATCTCATCTCGAGATTTGGAACAAAAGACTTTTAAGGGAAGAAAAGCATGTCATTCATTTTCTAATATCAGCGATAGCATTAAGCTACATAACTTCAAAACATCAGAGAGGCTAATTTGGTCAAGACAACTATCTGATACTTGCTCTTTGTTGTAAATTTCGTTTGAACAATTTCCTTCATTGACTTCCATCAAGCATTGTTACTTTGGGAGGAATCCAAGATAGCAAGGTACTTCGTTCTCGGTATACGGAGAGTGCTACGGAGCATAAACTAACTACTCATAAATATCTGTTTCTCTAGTGGATATAGCATGTACATGAACAATCATGTTCCACAAAACCCTTCTTGTTAGGAAACTGGCCTACCAGTGGAAGGTGTTTGCACTACTGGTGACTGTCCAACCACTTAGATGCCAACCGATGAAACACTACATAAAGTTCCATGTGTGGAGTTCTCTTTCTCTAATGACAACACTATATTATCTGAGTCGGTTGATAGAGCAGTGAATGTGATAGTTGACCTGGTCTGCTCAATGGCCCTTTACAAAAACTAAAGATGATCCTTGTCTTCAAGCAGCAACCGTTATCTGGGTGGTTGTAGATGCAACCTCTTGGGTAAAAACACATAGCAAGTACCAAAGGATGAGCTGATGTTAAAGATTACTACTAAAAAGGAGAATAGTGATGCTCAGAGGACAGCAGTGGTCGAAGATTTATTCACAAAAATTTGAAAAGTCGTCCTCTACCAAAGTAGCTTGAGTACAACTTTCCTTTGCGGTACAATTATAATCCAACAAAGCTTACTTGTTGAACTACTTTTGACATTGAGGCTTTCTTTTCAGGATTAATCAGCAACTCAAGAACATAATCCAAAATTTGTTATATGGCACCTTTCCACTTTATCTTCAACTCATACTGCTATAAGTTGACTGTTTAGAACACACTAACTGCCACAAAATTGCGGAGATAAGAGGCAAGGCAATGCACAATAGGTGCAAGGAGTCTTCTCTAGGGCATCTGAGGATTATACCGACAACAAAACAATGCCCATGTTACTAATCTTGGCATCAATTTCTAACACAACCTTCAATATGAGGGATGATAGCAGTCAACATAGAAACCACAGATTCTGTTCCCTTCGGTTTTCAGTTCATATCTCACAAACTACTGGTCCATTCTACACAAATTTTGGTAGGCATGTATATCCACGAGTCCTCTAACAACTGACCAAAAGTCAGCTCAAACGGACACTGTTTGGCTACCCATACAAATCATCTACCAGAACTGCTCTGTTCTGAAATTGCAGTGAACTAGACTGACAAAACATCTCTCAAATCTGATGCTTTACTCAACAACTCCTCAAACCAACTTTACAAATTGAAGTACTCAAAGTGAGGAATGAGCTCACAAAATTTGGTGCCAATCCAACCAAGTTGGAGTCACCAATCACTGGCTTAAAGATAATCAGTTTAGTACCATGAAACCTGGACATATTTCCTGTTCTTCATTTTCTCCGCTTCACACATTGTGGAGTGTGTTCTGCACTCTCTAACTCTTCCTATTGGAGTAGAAGTAGCTTTCTCACCGTAGGATGGAGGCTAGAGTTTTTCCTTACATGCTTCTTAGGAAACAATCTCAACTGTTGATTTAGACACCAACTCGACAATACACAAGCACTTGATTTGTGGTTTGTTTTTGCAGGGCCCAAATGCATACTCCATGTGGAGGGATAGTCCTACAACGATAAGGAACCATTTTTGACTATCCTCCTGTGCTTCCCCTAATAGAATCCTGAACAAATCCTTTGATAGCACCATATACATAAGGATGCTGACCAAGACTAGGAATGTGCTTTCTCTAGCTCTTGCCTTAGCTAATATAGCATCTTGCACTACCTGTGTGATTGTCCAAGATGGAATTAACTTGACGACATAGTGTCTAGAGAAGAACGCAGTACTTACAATGCTGACTGGCTTTGCTGTCTCTTCACTTAACATTATTCTATGAGACATAGCCTTCGTAGCTACCAAAGAGTCATTATCTAGCTGGAGATTAACCTCCCTACTGGTAACTAATTAGTTGTCTCTCAATACTAAAAGTTCCAAATATTCACTCTTAACAACAATAATTGTGGTTGATGCATAAACAGATGGTCACCATCAAAATCAACAGACAAGGGGTCACACCAAAGATGGTTTACTCTGACTATATGATCATCATGCACATAAAGGTCAAGAACTTTGGGCAGAAAGGGCAAAACCATGGGTGACCAAATTGAGGAACATATCACATCCATCAATCCTTGTCTCACTGATATCTTGTCCAACGTTAAGTGTTGTGTATCCTTCTGACCCAATGGTGATGGAATGAGTTGCTCAATAGATGGTAAACATCACTTACGAAGATAGTCTAGCAGTCATTCTTCTACCATTTCTTGCATTCTGTTACTGTTTATGTAGGTGATATGTTCTTCAAAGGTTATCCTCTTGACAACTTTAGAAGGAAGTCCTACTACATCTGGTTCGATATAGGGATCTTCCAATTGGATATGGAGAGATAACCAAGGAAAAATCCCACAAGAAATAACACATTGATGTGGTTCCATAATGGATCATGACTAGAAACCTCGATACCAGCGCGTGTCGAGAAACACAACCTTGTGTGCATGCCCATAGGAGGCTCTCGATTTCATTGTAGCACCATAGAATGCTAATCGTAACACCATTACTGAACATACACCCAAGGAGAAATTTCAAGTGGCATAGATTGGGTTGTAAGAACAAGCACTATGCGAAGGAGGGATAGCAAGCAAAGGTAGTCACAAGGTTTGGAGTCAACAAGGGTGGTCCAAGGTAAAGACATGGCAAAAGAGAAACATAAATTAACTAATGAAGACAACTGAGCGTGAGACTCTTGCTGAAATTTCCACTCATGCCTGGTTTTTACCAAGGAGATTACCAGATAAAAGAGTAATACGAGATTTGGTCTTGTTGGACAGCAACATGAGATCAAGACTGATAAACATTCAGAGACTTGAGAGAGTTGGAAATTAAACAAGCGAGATTCAAGGGACAGAGCCGATACACTACTTAGAGATTCAGTTGATACAACAATGACATGATCTGTAAAGAAAAGATTCTAAGGCCAAGGCAGAGAGAGATTAGCGTTGCACCAAATCATCTTAAGGATAAGGAGCAGTGAGGTCCGACAAGGATTTTTGGGTAGGGTCTTCACACATAGGAGCAAGACATCCACGACATATGCAAGCATTTAAGAGAACTATGCTTGGGCTCATGAGTCAAGCAAGGCATGGATACACAAACATTCAAGGGCTAACAATCACACACACAGGCTCAAGCTTGTAAGCAAGGGAATCTACTTGAAGACAACCATAAGATTAACATAACTTGAGTGTTATTCTAGGATTAGGCTGTTCACACTCATATGCTTACCGAGGACAAAAAGGGTGACAACTATGGTATCACCTAGATCACAACACATTCACACATACATCATGGTCTTAAGCAAGCAATTGAGAAACTCAATGAAATTAGCATAAACAACTATTACTAAACACAAAGCTCACACATAACAAGCAGTCATCTACAGCAACACGACTACACATAAACATGTGAAACATAGTGGCAAGGTATCATTATCTTTTATTTCCTTTTACTGAGTAAGCGTATATCTCTTCAAATGAAGTTTTACTTACATTTAGCAAACTAGTTTTCAGTCATGCACAACATGACAAACCTAACAAAACTAAAACCATAATTTTTTGGACATTCCTAGCTCCAAGTTCACATTTTTCAAGTTTAATGAGCACATATCAAGGATAAAAGATACTACATACAAAATATCATCAAACAACAAGTTTTATGATTTCACTCGATAGAGCACTTTAAAACAACACTATCAAAATTAGTTTCACCCAATTTGGATGTTCTTAGCTCATGTTATGCATTTTACAAATGTTTCACCATTTCTTCACACAAGCAAGGTGAGATCACATAGCATATCCAAATAGGGCTATTCAAAACAACATAGGTCAAGGCATATCTCTCTAATTTCTTACAAGGAAGCTAGCACATCCCATTGATCACAAGTTGCAACACGTTATTATTAGAACAAATGTGAGGGGAGCATATTTATGCACAAGCACAATCATGATGCTTGATTGTCCTATTCATCCTCACAAAATTGCCAACCTAAGGTGGCAATCATGTTCTATTTTGGTGGCATAACACGTACTCTCTCAATATAAAGCTAGTCATCAGCTATATTCAATCTATGCATTCATGGTTAGCGTACCTGCAGAAGATTCCATTTCAGCCCAACCCCACATACATATATCAAAAGTAAAGTTATCTATGATCTCTATATCAAGCAAGGGCTAAGTCGCTAATTGCTAAATTAGTGAGCTCTTAGAAACTAAACTAAAGAGCATCGCTAACCAAACTACTTGACAAACCAGCTAGCTCTCAAACTAATTACACTAAAGAGCTTAGCTACACTAGAATGTAAATACACAAGATTTTTGCTCCACCATTAAACTATATGGCGGTCACTAACCTGCTTACCTGAGCATAGGGGTATATTGATCCATACATTACCATTCAAGTGAATGACATCTATACAATAGCATGTGGTATGGTCGATGAAATAAAAATTGCAATAAAGTAAATCCCCCATAGTTAGTATCAGTTTACTTAGCCACCTAGTAGTCCTTAATTGGGCTTAACTGGAGGTTGTCGCTAGCATAGTTTTGCAAATTAGTTTTGACAAATTTGCCTCTAGCTAAAGTTTTAGTCCAATTAGGCTTTTAAAACCAAAAAATTATTTTTAAAACTATGTACATGATAGTTGTAAGGAAAATGGACCCTAGGCCCATTTAGTTTGGATTTTGGTGTTTGATAACCAACACAACCAAATTGGATTAATGAATTTGCATGTGATTGTTTTGTAGTTCAATAGGATGCAAGACGTGACTTGGACAAAGGCGACGTTGTGATCCCACGATCAAAACCATAAGCAAGACCCTAGAAGCATAAGAGAGGACCCAAGATATCAAGCAAAGTCCAAGCATGAAAGATAGAAACCAAGCCGGACGTAAGATCATGAAGAAATGAGCTCACAGAGGTGACCAGGCGTAGCACCGGACACTGGCGGCATAGCGACCGGACGCTCTGATCAGTGGCTTGGCAATAGCAGGCCTCTACAGCAGTGACCGGATGTTGAGTATTGAAAGTGAGCAGACGCACCAATGGCACTGTTCATCATCCCGATAACACACTCAGTACTGATCGGACGCTGGCGGCTAATCGACCGGACGTAGGAACTATAGCACCCGATCGAGTACAGAGAGGTTCCAGAGCGGCATAGTTGCAACTAGACACGTCCAGTGGCATATGACAGAATGCCATCAGCGTTCGATTAGTTGATCGCATGCTCTAATGGTCGGGATGACCGGACATGTCCGGTAGGACGACAGCAGCGTCCGGTCAGTAGCAGAAAAGTAGGATTTCATCCCCAACGGTCACTTTGTTAGTGGGGCTTATAAATAGACCCCCAACCAGCCATTTGATATGTGTGGAGCCAAGGAAACATACCAAGAGTCTTGATACACCATTTTAGTGATCTCCACTTCCATAGTGCTTAGTGATTCATTAGGTGTTTAGCGTAGGTGCTTTGCGAAGTGCTTAGGTTAATTAGACCACCGCTTATGCGCTTGCTCTAGGTTTAGGCCTAGTGTTTAGTGAGGTTTGCATACCTCTTACCACTCAGTGCTTGCACGCACCATTGTTGTACATCGGAGGGGCTTGTAGTCTTGCGAGATCACACCAACCGCGTTTGTGTTGTTGCCGCCACCATGTACTGGAGGGAACAAGGCCTATGGCATTTTGGCCGGAAGCTTGATAGTGAAGACGGCGGGGAGTGGTCTGGAAGAGGCACACCAGAGACCCACTTGCCCGTGGGGAAGGCCCAGGGCTATCCATGGAGTTACCTGACCAGGAGCTTGGCCCTTGCGAGGGATTCCTTATGAGGGGCTCCAACGAGGACTAGGGGAAGCTTGCGCACTTCTCAATACATCGGTAAAAATACCGGAGTCATCAATGGGAGTTTGCATATCTCTACCTTACTCTTTAACTTCCGCATTTACATTATTTGCATAACTCCTTTTTGCAGTAGAGATAGCAACATACTAGCAAAACCATAGTTGTACATTTAGATAGTTTATCCTTTGCATAGGCTTTGCTAAGGTTAGAAAAAGAGGCCATTGTTTAGAGTTTGAGCTTTAAGTTGCCTAATTCACCCCCCTCTTAGGCGTCACGGCGACCTACAATAGTATTATGCTTAATCTTGCTCTGATCCTAGCTATGAAAGAAACAACCCAATTTATATAAGATCAAGTGTGGCTGTCCTCGTTTAACACATTGACACACACATACTTTCACTTATATAAACCTGGTAGTCTGCCGAGTGTCACGAAGGACCTTGATAAATCAACATCACAACCAAGATTGCATGATTAAGCAAATACACATCACATACATGGAGTTTGGAGCGGAAATGATATTACAATAGAGTTCACAAATAAATAATACAACATCAAGTTCAAATCTGATTTAGAGAAAACAACATAGCTTTGAAATGATTACAATAACCTAAGTTTCGAATACATTGCTAGCATAAGTAACATCCTCCAACAATAGCATATAGAGGAGAAATAAATATAGAGTTGCCGAGCCCACTGACGGTTAGCCACCATCTTCAGCAGGCTGAGAACTTCACCTACAACATGGTGGGATAAACCCTGAGTACTTGAATGTACTCAGCTAGACTTACCCGTCAGGAGAGAAATAAAAAGCCTCTCAAGGATATGCAAGGCTTATTTCATGTAGCTGGTTGGATAGCATAACTTTGCAAAAAGAGCATTGCTATTATGAGTCCTTACTTTCAATCCTTTAGTCAATATTTTAGCATCAAGTTTAGTGAAGCTTATTGTGGCTAACTTTGCACCTATTCTAGAGCAATCACTTGATTAAGCTAAAGCAAACATTAGTAACCATATCCAGGTTATCATATAATCATCATAACCATCATGTTCCATCTAGTGTTACTACGATGAGGGGGCTCAGTCAAGTTTCTCACAATTCAGGAGAGACGATGATTTGAATCGATTGCAACTAGGTGGGCAAAATCCTAACAAAAACCAACACTTCCCCCATCAGGGTCGCGTCAAGTCACCCTTGGTACAACTCAGGACTCAACTTCACGGGTTCGATCAGCGCCGCACCCTTAGGGACCAGCCAGCTGCTAGGATGCTCAAGCCCGGCCTACCCTTAGTCTCATATCCGACTCCCCGCACATCCTTACTACCTCCTATGTGTGCACTTGGATAGAACAACTCCTGGCCTGAGTTGAGCTACTCAGCTTCGCGGTCGGAATGAGTTCTCTGGCTAGCTAAGTGAGAGGCTATGTTCAAAATGACATGAGGGCCCACAACGATGCGGTCCTTAACCGACACAAATGGGGTAAATATGCACACAAGACGTCCATGCCTTGCTACCTCTCAATCACCAGATCCCATGCGGTCTCCATTTATTCATCACCACATGGTCATTTTCCACGATAGCAAATATAGCTAACCGTGACTAGGTATCCACCTATATTGCAGGTAACATGAAATCACCCACTTCTACCTTTCTAAGCATGGCTAAGCATAGAACATCCTACTCATACTAGTAAGGGTTTAGGTATTTATATATAGTGGACAAGGTAGGAATTATGCACCAATGGTTTCATTCAACTCCTATCACCTAATGTAGCATACAAAAGTTATACTTATGTGCATTTGTAAAAAGAGAGGGTAGGAGACTTAGAATGCTCTGGGGCTTGCCTAGGATCCAACACTAGGTTAGTGTTTGTTAGATGACACTCGCTTGGCGAGCATCTCTAGCTCTGGCATGAACTCTCAGGTTCCTTCCATCTTCTGGATCTGTCCGCCAACACACCGTCTTTAGGACTTATCCACCAACACCGTCTTCTGGTTTGACTCCAACATCATGTCCTTCCACCCTTCATGTGGTTCATCTAGCATACCTAAATGAGATGCACAATGCAGAGATATGAATGCAAATAATGGCCACAAGGTATGCATCACATAAAAGCATTCAAAATAAGCTCAAGGTTACACAAGAAGGCATAGCACCTAGAGCTGATTCATTAGTTTACTAGGTCAAAAACCACAAGGAAGCAGAACTGCATAGCAAGGACAGAAAACTAACATAAACTTCAGAAATGTATATCTGAAGTTCTAGACATCGAGCCAACATGATTCTTAGCTTTCTAGAAATCTTATTAAGTTATCTACAACATTTTTCTACGATTTACTATGATTTTTCCTAGGTTTCAACCGGTTTCTTGAAAAACAAAAAGAGAAACCTTGTAGCGCACTATTCATCTGAGTTTATAGCTTTGCAGTTAGGCCCTTCCCTTTTTTCTTATTTGAGCGCGAGGTCCCCGATGCGAGTTGGAGCATAGGAGATCGGCGGCGGCTATAACAACCCAGGTTTTCCAAAAAACCCAAAAATCTGAACTTAAAATTTTTTGTAAGAAAACCCATGCATGGTGAGTGTGCATACTAGAAAACCACCCATGTAGTTGCACAAGTAGAACCCAAGTTAGCATGGTTGAGCATTTTGCATTTAATTCAACTTGGGAGTTGCTTCTTCATGATTTTATGTGATGTAATAAAATCAACTTAACCTTTATAAATAACTTGTGTGTGTGTTGCCAACCCTTGGCTTTGACCCTAATACCCTAGTTGACCTCTAGTGGACCCCATAAGGATGTGTACATGCTTGGCAACACATGTATACATGCATAGGAGCCTAAGGTATAGCATAGAATGGAAATAGAAAATTGAATTATAAATAAGGATAAAAAGGAAAAGAGTAGAGCAGCCCAACAGCCGTAGCGGCCCACGCCGTGGCCCAGCTCGTGCATGCGCCTGCACTAGCATGAAATAGCAGCCAGCCCATCTCATGGACTAGCTCCATGCTCACCTGCACCGGCATCCACGTGTGGCTATGCCAGCCCAGTAGTGGCCCACGCCGTGCACACCCACTTCATGATGCGCTGTTGTTGTTTCCCTCCTGCCGCTGATAGTCGGGCCCTACCTGTCATCACCAACCCTCGCCCTTCCTCTACTTTTCCAAAAGCAGAGCACCGCACGACCGGGGGAATCTTATGGTCCCCCATATGCCCTGGGCGTCCGTGCCCCTGGCTATTGTGCTCCAACGCGCAGATGCTCGCCACGTCCATAGCCCCAGCGCACCTTGCCTCCTTAGCCAATGTCGTGATGTGCCATGGACCCATGCCCCATGACACCGCTCATCTTTCCCTTGACCACTAGCGTTCAAAATTGGGAGCGCCAGTGGACGCGCAACCACCCCACGCTCCCACAAACCCTAGCTTGGAGCCTCGACCATCGTACACGTACCCCCTCCATCCCTTTTCACCATTCGTCGCTCACCATGGCCATGGCCTCCCTATAAGAGGGCACACCTGGTGCCCTAGCCCTCCCCTATCCACCCTGCTACCATTGTGGCTTCACCAACCATGTGCCAAGACCGAGAGAAGGGAATTAGAAGGGAGGAGGGAAGGAGAAGGAGGAAGCCGAGTTGCCACCACTAAGGAGCCACTACCAGAGACAGAGACAATGCCCTGATCATCTACATAGGCATAGCAGCTCGGCACAGCACTGCACCAACTCGACACGGCCTCGCCTCATCACTGCACCACCATCCTATCTACCCCGCCACCATGGTGAGCTCATCCTTGTTCTCCCATGCCCACCGCCATGGACATGCCATGGCCGCACCGCCGTGTTCTTCCCCTTGGGAGAGCCAAAGGCTGATCTTTTCGCCATTGTGATGCACTACACACACGCACACACGCACACAAGCCAAGGCCTGGCCCTACCGAGCCATTGGTGCTCAAGAACACCAGTGCCTACACATCGCATCTTCCATGGTCGCCATGGCCAGCATTCGCCATGTCGCCACCCCATTCTAGCCACCTCGAGCTGGTAGAGGTAAAACGACCACCCAGCGAGATTTGCCTCGCCGAGGGACACGATGTGTGCTAAGTAGAAGGGGAGGAGACCATCAGGACCCACTAGCCATGTTTCGCCATGCTAGAGCCGCATGCCTCCCATGCTGCCACCATGTTCTCACCGATCCTGATCACCTCGTGACGCGAGGAGGGGCCATTGATGTCCGTCATCACCCCACGAATGTGGTCCTATAGATGGATGAGCCTAAGGCCCACCCTACCCCTAGATTCCTTAAAGCCAAGAGCTTGCTAGAGCTCCACCGTGTCAACCACCTCGCTACGGACTCTGCCGTGGACTCTGGTTGTCGCCACCGCCTCCAACAGCACCCCGGTGACCCCAATTTGGTAAAAAGCCACCCCTTTTTAACCTCGAGTGGCCAATTTGGCTGGACCCTATGCACCACCCCCACCGGCATCGTGGCCGGCATTGAGGAGGCCATAGTAGCCGCTTGAGCCCCTTTTGACCCCACCAGAGACCCCACGGAGCCCACAAAAACCTCAACGGCTACACCGAGCGCATCTTGTGTTCTCATCGAGCTATTACCGCACCGCCGAGCCTGTGCCACCACCGTGCCCTGCTGCTAGACCACACCGATGGCCAAGGTGCCACCTTTATTGCCCCACCAAGCCTGCACTAGCCCATAAAGGCCTTTGGAGGCCATAGTGACCCCACCAAGTCACCACCGAGCCCTAACGGGTGACTTCTCACTGGCGAGCACGAGCGACAAGATGAGCCCCTTCTTGGCATCCTTCCCTATGCTCACTGCACCATGAACCATGGAGAGGAGAGGGAGACATCGATGAGGTCCACCATGGGCCCTCTCTATGGTCCATAGGCCCAAGCCGCCTAGACCATCATGAGCCACGTGTGTAGACCAAGCCCAGCAGGAGCCCAGCTGTGCCATGTGGCTGCCCTCCTATGTGACATGTGTCTGAGCCTAGCCCAACCCAGACCGGCCCAACCTAGCCTAATATCCAGCCCACCAGGCCTAGCCTAAGCTCGGTCAACCATTGTGTTGACACAGAATTTCATCCCATGCCGAGGACACACGCAGCAAGCCAGAAGGGTCTGCTCGATGGAACAGATCTGCCTATCTTCAGCGCAAGGGTGGTTGATCCTACACAATCCTCCTGAGGAGTGCCAGTCAATTTGACCCTGGAATTGACAAGGAGAGAAAGTTCATTAGTAATTAAGGGTGGAACTTGCCGGTGTTGCCAGACAGTTCTGAAAGTACGGCTGTGAGAGCCGATATAGAAGGAAATCGGCTAAATAGTCGATCCTAGTATATTCATGAGAATAAATCAGTTAGAGCTCATGGGGTCATGTGAAGAAGAATCGGTTATCATTTAGAATAAATATCATTTAAGCAAACATTAATCAATGGCAATAAGATGTCAATGATGGTCGGTTTATACTGAGCCAATGATTACAAGTAACCGAAGTCCTGTTTATGTAAACAAACAATTCAACACCACTCAACCATCTAATAAAGATAAATTTAATGAACATGTTAGATCTCATCTATCACCATGACCAGTGGGGCATGAGGCAGAATCATGCAGGCCATAGAAACAACAATAAACTCGATGACCCTAACTCATTAGTAATATTAGTGGGGCATGAGGCAGAATCATGCAGGCCGTAATACAATAACAAGATCATGGGGCTCACACATCTTTCAACTTATCTCTACTTCAACGATCTCATGATGTGAGTTGTTCGTGAAAGCATTCGATATCGGCTAAACAGCCGATTCAGGCATAACATACAGTTAAGGTCATGTCTTCTTAGGAACGGATCTATCAACTAACGATCCCCACTCCATGGTGCTAATAGTGGGGTGAGAGGTAGAATCCCATGGGCCATGATAACGGACCATGGAACGGTTCTCGCTAACCAATAGATTTACTCAAGATCAAACATGCCTTAACCGCGCACTATGCACGATTAAGATTGATATAAAACAGCCAATAAAAACATAACTCATCATTTAAGATGTAGATTAGATAAGTTTAAGATTAGCAAAAGATGGGTTAAATAAGATATAAGGCCAGTCCAGATCAATCTCAATCGAGCAGAGTGATATTGCTGTAATTAGATAAACAATGAAAGCAATAAGCAATATCGGTAACTTAATGAATCTACCAAAGACTGCCATTAAAAGGTAGAGCCGATAACTTGACCTCGATCTAGTTCAAGCAGTGGGGTGTGAGGTAGAATCACATAGGCCATACTTGAACTAGGCAAGAGTCGATAACTAGCCTATACCAGAGTCATAGTGGGGGTCGACCGGATCGATGCACCCATACGAACAGAGGTATAGACCATGATGGTACTTATAGACAAGCAGTGGAGGTCGACCAGATCGATGTAGCCGTACTCGCTGAAAAACTCACTGAGATCTACTCTACTCCTACTCCTAAGGGGTGGCCGGAGCTGAAAAAAGTAATTGACTTGTATTTGATTGATTGATTCTTACAATAGCTGGGGTTTGGTATTTATACCCGGAGCCTAAACATGAATCCTACTCGAGCATGATTTGTTATAGACTTTGGCATAAAAATGAAAACATTCCTAATTTAAAATAACTTGGACTCTAATCTTTCCCTTTTTGTAAAGTCCAACATGTTTTCATCCTGGCATCGAGCATAGCCTCTGTCGTTATCTCCTGGCGCTGTCCGAAGAAAGCTGATTCCTAGATTTTGCATCGGAATCAGCTATTTCTGATCCGCCCGCAACTGATCCCTTGATGATACTATCCTAGGAGCTTCTGGGTCCCTATGACTCTCCTTCCAAATTTTGGTGTAAACACATGCCCCCAATTGTGGAAAAAAAGAAATTTTGTTCCAAAATTACCATGTTCGTGCTCCCGATAGGCCCGTAGTCACAGGTAAGGAATCTTGGGGTCTACTATTCATCGCCATCCATATCAAACCATGAGCCCATGCTTCAAAACTTTTTAGAGCATTATTGCTTCACGGGCGTTTGGACTCATCCTTCCAAGCCGGCTAGAAAATAGCTATCCGACCCTGGTGAGAGCAAATTCAACAATTCAGCCATGTTTCGCTTTTATCTGCTTCCTTGGGTGTCTTCGGTCCTACTGGATCCTCTGTGGTTTATCCTTTTGCTATGTAGATCTTGAGCGGTTAGGAGAATTCTTGTGCATAGGGTGATTGTGTCGCTCATTCTAGTGCCCTGTCGAGCAAGAGGATCAGCTATTGCAGTTAGGAGAATTCTTGTGATATCACCTGAGTCTTCTCTCCATGCTCGCAAAGCTGTCCTAGTGTTTGCAAGGGCTAAAATGTGTGGACACCTTCCCCTTGTTTACTCCACTGAATGCCCATTGGGAAAGCTACCGGCTTCTTCCCCATGGTTTCCCATTTTACCGAGAAATCGGCTAATCACATGCTGGGCGGGTGGTTTTTCCCTCTTCTTGGTACAACGGGCTGATGTTGATTCGTGTCATGATGACCTTCAGCCCTATAGGGTTTAGGCTCCCTTCAATCCAAAGAAGCCTTGATAGGTTGATCTCTGGTCAATCTTTGAATCCATTTCTGATATTTCACAATTTTGGGGAAGCAATGGGTCTGAGTCTGTTATCTCATTGTTATCCATCCCCTGAATTCCTGGGGGTGCCGTTCTGATGATTCACTTGCATGACATTCCGAATCACATTAGGGAGGTTGCCCTCCATGGCGTTTGTCATGGTGCAGCTATGGCGTTGGCTGCTGTCAAAGTCTGTTTGGGTCAAGATCGTCAGCTCCTTCCCCATGACTTTCCGGATGCATCGTATCCTAGGAAACATGAGTGCTTGGTTGAGGATTTATGAACGTAGCCAATTATATAGCTTTCAATACTCTGGCTAATGATATAGTAAGCAAAGTATTCTCTAGCCCATAGCTTGTAATAGGTGATTTTTAGCAAATAACTTCCCCGTCTTGAGTGATTTTTCTTTTGCTTCGTGATTTGTATACATCGCTCTGTCTATGTTTGCCTTGCTTCTATAGGTGATACATCGTATCGGCTCTTACCCCCTTGGGTCCATTTTTGTGCTGGAGGCGATACCTTTCCGATATTGACTATTAAAAGTCATCGACCGAATCAAATCTCTTGTTAAGTATTGATCTAAACACTAGGATAATATTTCTTCAAATATTTCCCATTGATTGCTCGGCCAAATTCTTCCTTTCCTTTTAGTGTCTCCAAAATGTAAGCATTACCAGGTGCACAATGTTTGATTTGATAAGGTCCTTCCTAGTTGGGCAACCATTTGCCGAATTTATTATCCTTTGACCCGATCGGCAATTTCACTTTCCAGACCAAGTCTCCTTCAGAGAATTGCTTAACCTTAACCTTTTTATTGTAATATTTTGCAACCCTCAACTTATTGGCTTCGATGTTTTCAAGAGCGCGCATCCAAAGGCAACTCAAGTCCTCCAAGTTGTCCATCATGAGATTCTTGTATACTTCTGTCAACAAATCATTCTACAATGTGACACGCCTTGATCCCGTCCAAACTTCCCAAGGAAGAACTGGATTATGGCCATACACAAGTTCATAGGGTGATGCTTTAATTGATCCATGACAGGCCATCCTATATGCCCACAATGCCTCACTCAGCGTCAAATGCCACTTCCTTAGCTGTTCTTCAATCTTCTTCTTGATCAACTTCATCATAATCTGGTTGGATGCCTCTGCTTGGCCATTAGCCTGAGCAAAATAAGGAGAGGAATTTAGTAGCTTGATACCCATACTGGCAGCAAAGTCCCCGAATTCTTTCGACATGAACATTGTCCCTTAATCGGTAGTTACAGTTTGAGGGATCCCAAAACGATATACAATGTGTTCCCTGACAAAATTGATCATGTCCTTTGAGGTTACCATCTTTAAAGGAATTGCCTCAACCCATTTGGTGAAGTAATCTGTTGCTACCAATACAAATTTATGCCCTTTGCTCGAAGGTGGAAAAATCTAGCCGATCAGATCAATTCCCCAACCTCAAAACAGGCATAGCTTAATTATTGGATTCATGGTCGATGCAGGCGATCTCTGGACATTGCCAAAGCGATGACAATCCTGGCACCCCTTATAATATTCAAAACAATCTTCTAGCATTGTTGGCCAAAAATATCTGGCTCTACGGATAATCCATTTCATCTTATAAGCTGATTGATGAGCTCCACATATCCCTTCATGCACTTCTCCCATCAATACCTTGGCTTCTTCTTGGTTTAAGCATTTGAGCAACACTCCGTCGACTATTTTATGATATAACTACTCATCCAACAAAACATATTTAGTCGACTTATACCTTAGCTTCCTAGTAACCTTCTGAGATGGATCCCTAAGGTAATTGGCTATTTCAACTCTCCAATCATCAATTGAGGCTTCACTACTCAATATTTCCTGAAATACATGATATTCTGATGCACTTTGAGCTAGACGGTTAGCTTCTTGGTTTTGCGCTCTCGGGATATGTTGGAAAGAGATGTGAAGAAACCCCTTGATTAACTTTTGGCAGCTGTCATAGTATTCTTTCAAAGTCTCTTCCTTGCACTCATATAGGCCGATCAACTGATTAATAATTAACTGCGAATCTCCAAATACCTCAATTGCTTCAGCCTTTACTTCATGGAGAAGTTGAAGTCCTTTGAGAATAGCCTCATACTCCGCTTGATTGTTGGTAACCATTGGTTCAGTTGGGAAAGCAAACTCAAAACTTGCCCCCCGAGGTGAAATGATAACAATACCAATGCCACCACCTTGCTTGCATGATGATCCATCAAAGAACAGTGTCCAGGGCATTGGCTCTGCATAACTAATGCTTGGCTTGTGATGCTGAGTGATAAAATCGGCCATTACCTGTCCTTTGACTGCTTTAGTTGATTTGTACTTCAAGTCGAATTCCGATAACGCAAGAATCCACTTTCCCATCCTTCCATTTAGTATTGGCATTGATAACATGTGCTTAACCACATCAGCCTTGGAAACAACCGTGCACTCGACCGATAATAAGTAGTGTCGTAATTTAGTGCAAGAGAAATATAAATATAAGCATAACCTTTTGGTGGGAGAATATCTTGTTTTAGGATCCAGTAGTCTCTTACTTAGATAAAAAACAACGCTCTCTTTTCCTTTGAATTCTTGCACTAGGGTCGATCCAATTGTCTTGTCATCGACCGATATGTACAACTTAAATAGCTTACCTTGCTGAGGAGGGACTAGCATAGGTGGACACTTCATATACTCTTTTATTTCTTCAAACGCCTTCTGTTGTATGTCACCCCACGTGAATTCTTGATTATTTTTCAATCTCAGCAAGGGAGAAAATGGCAGGATCCTTCCCGACAAATTTGAAATGAATCTTCTGATGAAATTAATCTTTCCCAGCAGAGACTGTAACTCTATTTTGGTGGTTGGGGGAACTGCTTTGTCAATTGCCTTTACACTTTTCTAACCAACTTTGATTCCTCTTTCGTGAACCATGAATCCCAAAAATTGTCCAGCTGATACTCCAAAAGCACACTTGTTAGGATTCATCTTCAAACCATGCTTCCTCGTGCATTCCAAGGTTTCTCGCAAGTTAGCTAGGTGTTCTTTGTATCCCTTGGATTTTACCATCACATCATCGATGTAAATCTCAACAATCTTGCCGATCAACTTATGGAAAATGTAATCCAATGCCCTTTGATAAGTTGCACCGGCATTCTTTAAACCAAAGGTCATTACGACCCATTCAAATAGACCGATTGCGCCAGGGCACCTGAAAGCGGTCTTTGCTACGTCTTCTTCAGCCATGAAAATTTGGTTATATCCTGCATTACCATCCATGAAACTAATAACCTTGTGTCTGGCTGCTGCATCCACTAACATATCAGCTATTGACATTGGATAACCGTCCATAGGTGTGGCTCTGTTCAGATCCCTGAAGTCAATGTAAACCCTCAATTTCCCATTCTTCTTATATACAGGGACAACATTCGATATCCACTCCGCATATCGGCACGGTCGGATAAATTTTGCTTCCAGCAACCTTTCAGTCTCCTTTTTGATATCATCAAGCACGTTTGGGTTGAATCTTCTTGGAGCTTGTTTAAATGACTGATGTCCAGGTTTGATTGGCAACCGATGTTTGACAATCGATCGGTCCAAACTAGGCATCTCATAGTACTCCCAAGCAAAGCAATCTTTGAATTCCTTTAATAAATCAATCAATTTTCGTTTATACTTGGGATCCAACTTAGCACTTACGTACATCGGCCTAGGTCTATCTCCAGGACCAATATCTATCTCTTCTAATTCATCGGCTGATGTGAAGCCCTATCCTAGTTTGCCATTTGTGCCATCTATTGGATTATCCAAATTCTCAGAGTCGACTGCTTGGATTGGCTGTTGGCTTTCGCCATTGACTCTGAATTCTGACGGCAATAGAAAAGCCATTTGGATATTAGCCGGTGGTTGCCTCTTATCAGCTATCTACTTGGTAAGCCATACTTGAGTTTTACTGGGTGCCTGAGCCTATTCCATCTCTCTGTTCCTTAGGCGTTGCACCCTCCTCTTTTGGCTTCTCGTCAAATCTCCTGGGCACCACTGGCTTTCCTACCACGTGTATATTCTTTTAGTGCCTTCCTCTTTATGATCGGCCTAGTTCTGTCCAATGACTCTTTTTCTCAACCAATCATGAACACTTTTGTTTTTTAAGCGCCGATCCATGTTGTTATAATGATATGCATCTTGAGCATGGATAGGGCGGCGGTTGGTTCAAGATTGCCTATACTCCCGATATTGATTGCGACATTCTAGATGGTCATGTCTGGTAGGCAACTTCAAACCTTCATTCCACCAATGTCTAAAGAAAGGACAATTCCAGTGCGATTCGGCTTGTTTCCTTTCATAGCTTTCTCCTTCCAGTTGACTCTAGTATTTTTTATCTTCTAACCATCGCTGATAATCCTTTTCTTTCTACCACTGCCACTTATTCAACAAGATTCAAGATGTGACCCATGGCTTTGATGTCTCTACTTTCGACATCTTCTCCTGCTCGTATCAGCTCTTTTGTTTGGCACGACATTTTCTAAGCTCTTTGTATTCATTGGCCGATATTTGCATCTTGGGATCAACTGTTCCAGCTTCTCTTGATTTGGCCGATGTTAGAACCTTAGTTTTTCCTCTGAATAGCCCGACATCAACCATATTTTGATCCCCTAGGAAGGATTATCATCAACTTTCATCTTCCGAGGCGTATCAAACTTGAGCCTCCCTTGCTGAATAGCTCTCTATATAGGCTGCCTGAAGATTCTGCATTCATTAGTGGAATGAGAAGTAGAGTTATGGAATTTGTAGAACTTCTTGTTCTTCAACTGATCAGGGGGCAACATGACATGACCATCGGGCAACTTGATCTGCCCCTTCTCAAGAAAGAAATCGAAGAGCTTGTCTGATTTGGTAACATCAAAGCCATAAATCTCCTCAACTCCTCTTCCCCAAGGATTTGGCACCATTACTGTCTTCTTGCCCTAATTCCATTCAGCTGCAGCAACCTCTTCTTCCTCATCTTCATATCCATCATCGACTAAATATGGATCGTAAGCTTTGGCCACTGAAATACTCTTCTGGAATCGGGTATCTCTACGAATGCTTTGGAATTGGCTATTAAGTGCTGCTACTCGTTGAGCCAATTGACCCAAGTTGTCAAAGTCCTGTCCCAACAGTTTCTCTTTCCACATTGGTAGCATTCCTTGGACGGCTAAAGCAGCTAACTGATCGTCTGCCAACCTCAATGAGAAGCACAAGTTCCTAGCCTCCCAGAATCTCTAAAGAAACTTAGTGCCCGATTCATTAGTCCTCTGTCTCATGGTTGTCAAATCGGTTATCTTCTTTTCTCCAGTCCTAGTGTAAAAATATGTATGAAACTTCTTCTCTAGGTCAACCCAATTGGCAATGGAGTTGACTGGTAGTGATGAGAACCAAGTGAAGGCTAGCCCCGATAGGGATAAGGAGAAGAAACGAACTCGATGAGCATCCTCAACCGATGCTTCACCCAATTGTGTAAGATACCGACTAACATGTTCTATTGTGCTTGTACTGTCTTGACTAGTGAACTTGGCGAACTCTAGGAGCCTACAATTTATAGGAAGAGTGACCAAATCATACCACTCTAGATATGGGCATTTGTACGAAAAGGTCAGCCCTTTTGGCTTCAGACCGAACTGATTTTTCATCATCTCGGTCACCTTCAGCAACAACTTGTTAGCTTGTGGATTTGGATTCCTTGGTACTTGCTGACCTATCTATGGATTGAAATCCCATGTGCCCTAATATCCTGGATTTGGCATCATGTGGAGAGTGTTATAATCTATGCCATAGTGATATCCTTATGGAATCTCAATCTGCTGGGTCTTCTGCTGACTTGCTGCTTGAAGTCTCTGATTATAGACATAAGGATCTATATCTCTACGGATCCATTGAATCGATGGTGCTATTTTTTGAGCCAACGACGGTATGTGGCCTGATGTGCCAAAATTGATCATCTAGTTCTAACTTTTTCCCGCTGGCTGTTGCACATGCTGTATTGATGGTCCAGGATTGTACTGTATCTAATTTGTAGTAGTACCTAGAGTTTATTTAGATGAACCTTGAAGTGTCTAGACTTCACCATTACCTGCTGGTGTTGCTTCTTGATGGCTGGTGCCGACTTGATTAGTCCCTTACGTCAATGGATCTGGAATGTTGTAACAAGTCAATCCAACCTGACTAACTAGAATTCCATGAATCGCCTCTTTCATGGCATTGTGAAATGCGTCAACGAAAGCTTCATTGCGGCTTGATAGGGCATCACGAACAGATTTGTCTATGTCTTCCGCAAAGAAACGCATGTCTTCAGCTTCAACTGTATCTATCTGTCCGTGTAGTAGAACTCTCGATAGTGGAAATTTCCAAATAACTATGATGTCACGTGTTTTGGTGTAGGACAACAAACACTTCTTCTGAAATTCTTCCATAGCTTTGTTGATGGTATCCCTATCTTCATCAGGTCGGTCTTCATAATGTACCATAAGGATGTCGTCGTTGTTGTGAACCGCCATGACGATTGTGGTGTCCCACCGGGCGTGTCAGAAACATGTGTCGACACAGAATTTCATCCCGTGCCGAGGACACATGTAGCAAGCCAGAAGGGTCCGCTCGATGGAGCAGATCTGCCTAGCTTCCGCACAAGGGTGGTCGATCCTGCGCAATCCTCCCAAGGCGTGCTAGTCAATTTGACCCTGCAATTGACAAGCAGAGAAAGTTCATCAGTAATTAAGGGCGGAACTTGCCAGTGTTGCTAGACAGTTCCGAAAGTACGGCTGTGAGAGCCGATATAGAAGGAAATCGGCTAAATAGCTGATCCTAGTATATTCATGAGAATAAGTCAGTTAGAGCTCGTGGGGTCGTGTAAAGAAGAATCGGTTATCATTTAGAATAAATATCATTTAAGTAAACATTAATCAATTGCAATAAGATGTCGATGATGGTCGGTTTATACTGAGCCAATGATTATAAGTAACTGAACTCCTGTTTATGTAAAGAAACAATTCAACACCACTCAACCATCTAATAAAGATAAATTTAATGAACATGTTAGATCTCATTTATCACCATGAATAGTGGGGCATGAGGCAGAATCATGTAGGCCATAGAAACAACAATAGACTCGATGACCCTAACTCATTACTAATATCAGTGGGGCATGAGGCAGAATCATGCAGGCCATAATACAATAACAAGATCATGGGGCTAACACATCTTTCAACTTATCTCTACTTCAACGATCTCATGATGTGAGTTGTTTGTGAAAGCATTCGATATTGGCTAAACAGCCGATTCAGGCATAGCGCATAGTTAAGGTCATGCCTTCTTAGGAATGGATCTATCAACTAACAATCCCCACTCCACGGTGCTAACAGTGTCATGAGAGGCAGAATCCCATAGGCCATGATAATGGGCCATGGAACGGTTCTCGCTAACCAATAGATTTACTCAAGATTGAACATGCCATAATCGTACACTATGCACGGTTAAGATTGATATAAAATAGCCAATAAAAACATAACTCATCATTTATGATGTAGATTAGATCAGTTTAAGATTAGCAAACAATGGGTTAAATAAGATATAAGGCCGATCCAGATCAATCTCAATCGGGCGGAGTGATATTGCTGTAACTAGATAAACAATGAAAGCAATAAGCAATATTGGTAACTTAATGAATCTACCAAAGACTGCCATTCAAAGGTAGAGCCGATAACTTGACCTTGATCTAGTTCAAGCAGTGGGGTGTGAGGCAGAATCACACAGGCCATACTTGAACTTGGCAAGAGTCGATAACTAGCCTATACCAGAGTCGCAGTGGAGGTCGATCGGATCGATGTAGCCATATGAACAGAGGTATAGACCATGACGGTACTTACAGACAAGCAGTGGAGGTTGACCAGATCGATGCAGCCGTACTCGCTGAAGAACTCACCGAGATATACTCTACTCCTACTCCTAAGGGGTGGCCGGAGCCGAAAAAAGTAATTGACATGTATTTGATTGATTGATTCTTACAATAGCCGAGGTTTGGTATTTATACCCGGAGCCTAAACATGAATCGTACTCGAGCACGATTTGTTACAGACTTTGGCATAAAAATGAAAACATTCCTAATTTCAAATAACTTGGACTCTAATCTTTCCCTTTTTGTAGAGTCCAACATGTTTTCGTCCTAGCGTTGAGCGTAGCCTCTGTCGTAATCTGCTGGCGCTGTCCGAAGAAAGCCGATTTCTAGATTTTGCATCTGAATCAGATCCACCCACAACTGATCCCTTGATGATATGATCCTAGGAGCTTCTGGGTCCCTGTGACTCTCCTTCCAAATTTTGGTGTAAACACATTGACCATTGACCTTGACCATTGACCCATTGACCAGGTCCCACCTGTCAGTCTCTACTAAGCCACAAGCCAATCAGGAAGCGCCATGTGTTAGCCTCTGGTTTTTTTCCATTTCTTTTTCTTTTTCAGAAAATGATTTAAACTTAGAAAACAACATTAGAAAAATATGAAACCAGAGTCCAATTTTTTCTAAAAATGATCTCTATGTCATAGGCTTGTGTTTGAGTACATTTGGATCTTTTGAATTTCTGTTGCTTCTTTGTGATCATCTATAGGAGTCGCTTATCGTGGCTATATGTTTCTCTTGATAGACTCAGAGGAGCCACAGACTGAGGAGCACGACCCCGACTACACTGAGGAGCTTGGAGATGACCTGCTAGGTGCCACATCCCACCCAACCTCGTATAATCCTATTAGATATGCTATAATGTAGGTGCTAGTGCTTTACTTCATGCAAATGATCTGTGATAGGTTGCATGGGAGAATTGCTTGTGAGTCATTACCTAGTCGCAACCTATACCCCTATACACCTGCTGTTAGGTTAGACGCTGACTTACTTACTTGTTACTGCTTCTACTATGCATTATATCTATGATGTGATGCTTGGTGGAGCATTGTATGTGAGTGGTTAAGGCACTAGGTGCTAGTAATGTGGTAACAACCGGGGAGATCTTGGCATGCATTTTGGACATGTGGTGAGGGTTGAGTCAATCGGGTAGGATCTTACGATGAGTCAATGGACAAGTCTTGCTAGGGGGTGCGACCTAGGCATCCCCTATGAGTGGTACCTATGGCGGGTGCATGTGAGATGAGGAGATCCTAGGGTGGCATGTCTTTGTGGGATGAAGCCTCGGGATGGAGGTGCCATCGAGGCATGGGGTGTTGGAATCCCCTATTGAGAAGATATCCTATTCGGTCCCCCTAAGGACTGGTATGTCAAGAGAACTAGATCATAGGACCCTACGTACACACCACTCGCTCCTGAATGGGCGGGGGACAGTTACTCGACCAACTAGGATGGTGCCAGTACTGCTAGGTTAGAAGTGGATAGTGGAGGGAGGTATGGGCATATGGCCCACACCCTCCTAAGACAGCGTAGTGACCTTTGGGTGCCTGGTACTACGTCTCATAGTCTTAGCGTGTCGGTGGACTTCGGGTGGCCCAAGGCTAAGTGGTAGAGTGGCACCATACCGGTTGGTAGGTAGTCAGTATCAGCCTAGGTGGGGCACCATCGATAATGGTGATCTTGTGGTTCCAGGTGTACACGCTCTATAGAGTTGATCGATCTATACGTATAGCTGTGTCCTCAAATATGGACAATCCTATGACGTATGTTTTCCTTGATTAGTGAGTGGAGTCCTTTCTTCTCTCCCCCTAGGTTCTTACCTTGGTTTCTGACTTTGGCCAATGAGGCAATGTACGAGCAAGAGTCGTCCTTGTCGCCTAGATAGTGTGAGAGTGGTGAGATGTGTATGATGGGATGGGAGAACATGTGGAAGAGACGTGTTAAAACTTGATGAATAATTATTAGAACTTGACATACTCGCATAGGAAGCTACAGCCACAAATAGATCTTTTGCTCTACCCTTGCATTCCACTACCACAAAGCAAATGCAAAGCATAGGGTGGGAGCCAGTGGCTAGTACAAATCATACTGATAATTGTTTGATAGGTTTTGAGCCCGCGTATGACTACCAGGGAGATGGTTTGTAGGATTAGAGGTCTTGTTCCTACGCTCAAGTTTGGTTGAGAAGATAGAATCGATGCCCGCTGCCTTTATACTTGATCCTATTTTGAATGCTGCATGCTCTGAGTGATTCCGCCAAATGGTGATGTAATAATGCGTAAACCTTGCTTTTTGTATTGTCTTTAAGATAGGTATTCAATGTATGGCTGTGATATCGACTATTATTTGATAATATGATGGGATGATCACTTGGGACTATCACGTTATACTTTGAATATGTGGATTTCCCTTTGAGGAAATCAGGATCATTTTAGTTGGTATTAGAGCCATACTTTACCCTAGGATGAGACCCTTAGGATTGGATGGTAGAAATAGGAGTGGAACTTGTCTTTTTGGTTATATGTACTAAACAGTACATCCTCTACTAGGATAGGTACATCATGGAGGTCGAGTCGTAGAACTATCGATACCGGGACATGCTGTTCTAGGATGACAAGGCCTTCTTGGAGGAAGAGAAGAAGGAAGTACTTAAGGAGACCATCCGTGTGGAGCATGAGGGCTACTACCACATGGAGGCCTACTACAAGGCATGTGAGAGCAAGCTACAGTGGGAGACTGTAGATCTAAGAGACAAGGCTAGAGACTTTGGGCTCCATAATGACTACTTAGATTGCAAGGTGCTTGAGATAGAGGATGCCCTCGAATGCAAGAAGAGGCGCCTAAGGGATCATATTGAGATGGAGAAGAGGTATGGTTTTAGGAAGATGATGCTAGAGAGCCACTGCAATATGTTCAAGAGGGAGGTGGTTCAGTTGAGCGTTAACACCGCTCACAACCAGTGCCACCTTATTGAGTACATGAAGTACATAGAGTTCTAGAAGGATAGGGCAGATAGGATAAGCTAGGTATAGGTTGATGCCGACATCAGGTGAGTCAAGGAGCTTAAGGAGATGCAAAAGTTCCTACCCCTTGAGTCACGCAAGAGACCACACAAGCAGTCCTTCTGGGTTGAGCCCACTAAGCTCAATCTAAAGGCATGCCCTTTTGAGGACTACCCTGAGGCCCCAAAGACCGAGTAGTTGGAGGAGGCCCTGGAGTACATCTCAAGGATGCACCGCACCGATGCAGAGATCTAGAAGATGGATGCTAGAACTTCACCACCACCTAGTCAGAGTTAGCTTCCTAGTGATGCTCTAATAATGTAGTAGTTGTAGTGTTGATGATGTGCAGTGCGTGGCTATGAGACATGACTCACTTTTAGGAGTAGAGTAGAACATCCCTCTTTTGGAGCCTACCAACATGTAGTGTGATTCCCCATGAGTTTCTAGTGTAGCTACTGGAGACATCGCCATGTAATAAACTCATGTAATGAATGTTTGGATCTTAATGCTTCTTATGGTTGTTCATGCTTCTTTGTTTGAGTGTATGGCTAGAATTAAATTATTAAATGAATTACTAATAAATCATCTAACCACTTGATAATCACTTGTAACCTAATGTTTGTAGCAGAGATGTCGTGTCCCTGCTCAAAACCTCTAAACCGTTGCTCTCCATACCCCGTGCCCCCTAGCTGTGGTCGTGGTCATGGCCATGGGCATGGAGGAGGATGTATTGCCACCCGCGCTGACCTCAACCTCGAGGAGGAGGTACCGCTTGCTAGAGAGCAGCTGTGGAGGAGCCAAGCATAGACCAGCCTAGGGGCGATGATGCTCCACCACCACCACTTCTATCTGAGGTGATGGACCGCTAGACATGTCTAATGGAGACACTAGCTAAGGGGCTATTGCGCCACAATAGGGGACTACCCAATGACTTCCAGAGGAAGTTTGTGGGGGGTACGACCCCGAATACCCTTAGCAGGTCACATGGGCTATGCCTCCAGGGGCGGCCCAGCCCACAAGAAGGAGCCTTGCGGGGCACAATTCTGCTCGGCGACCCCCACAAGGCACGGAGAGGATATCCTGAAGATGTTACGAGATCTGATAGGATACGTACGATCCCATGTTTCTTGTAATCTGTTATTACTTTCCGGTTATCTCTCAGATCTAACCGACTTGTAACCTTGCCCCCTAGACTATATAAGGCGGGCAGGGACCCCCTACGAAATCACGAAAAATCATATGATAGCTAATACAAACCAATAGACCACAGGAGTAAGGTATTACGTCATACTGACGGCCTGAACCTATATAACTCGTGTGTCTCTGTTGCCTTCTTGTTCTTGATTACACGCTCCTTTGCTGATCAATCTACCATCGCAGGATACCCCTCGGTGGACTGCCGACGATATTCTGTTGACAGTTGGCGCGCCAGGTAGGGGTGTGCGTGCTATTTCCTTATCGAACAAGATGGTTTTTTCCGTAGGCTCTTCGTCCCTCCCACAGCCTGGCCAGATCTTCACGGTTGGATCCATCACATGGGTCATCAACGCCGATGGAGTTGGAGAGCTTCTCGAGCTGGTGCAGATCTATTCTGCACCAACCACCCTCGCACCTACAATCGTAGATCCAATCTCGGAACCACTTCCGGGGTCGACTCCATTAGCCACCCACCGCTCACTTCCTTGCTACTAGAGGAGGCATGTCAACAATGACGATCTGATCGAATCTATCGATCGGGTCGGCCTGAAACTCGTCGATTGCCTCTCCATTGCTGAGTCGGCTCTAGACACCCTTGTTCAGCACCGAGCACCCTCCAATCCCAATCTGTCGATGTTCAATGCTCGACAAACTCCAGGGCTCGCCGCCCTGCCCTTTGGGCTCGCTAACACCGCAGCTACATATCAGGACGCCCTGAGGGGCAAATTCGCCGACCAGCTCACCGACTAGTTTCCACCAACTGTCAACATGCTGCACGCCAGCCAGGGTCTCGGAGCATCTCTCCAAACTATCCTTGAGGAAAATCCAGACTCTGAGTCTCAAGGATCCACCGAGCCCCTCGCCGAGACCTTCACCAAGCAACCTCCTCTCCTGCCTTTTCGGGGTGGCGCAATCTTCAACGTCAGTATCGACAGCCCCCCTCGGAATGGTGAAACAGATGAGGAATGCGCCCCTCGTGAAAATAGGAACGCCAACCGTGTGCAACGGCATGATAACAAACGCGCCATTGCGATGGCTGAGGCCGCTCGTGATAACCAGTTCGATTCATAAGGAAGGCCCCTCCATCGCAACCTCAACGAAGAATTCCTCTGCATTGACGGCCACGACGTTTTCAAGACTCTGAGTGCCAATTTGGCCGTGGCCACCAACGAACTTGCTCACCTCCCACAGATGCTCGAGCTCGCCAAGGTCGCCGCTATGCTTAAAGCGGCACACTGTCAAGTTAACGAGATCCGAGAAGTTCAGAGATCTTCATGCTCCACAAGTGTGATCCGCCGATCAGCCGATCCTAGATCTAATCGCCACCCCAGTCAAAGCCGCTTCACCAACCAGTCACTACCTCCCTAGGGGGGAGTTGGAGGCCACCACGCCGAGCATCATCGCTAGCACGACCAAGAGATCAAACAAGACGCTCGAGTGCACCTTAGTAACCTTTAGGATGCACGACGGCGTATCGATCAATGACGTTTCGGGTGCCATGAAGATGAAGTACGACATCGCCAGGAGTACGAGCAAGAGTACGGCAACCCAAACTCAGCTCTGGAGCTGATCGTCACCGGCAATACTGCCGATGTTGGCCCTGACAGCCAGGAAGGGCCCCCTGCGTTCACCAGGGCACTCCGAACGCTCCAGTGGCCCCATGGTTTCAAAATCACCAGAGTCGAGCCCTACGAAGGAAGGATGAACCCAACTTAGTGGCTGTAGGCTTATGCCACCACCGTCCATGCCGC
Source organism: Miscanthus floridulus (assembly GCF_019320115.1). Lineage (NCBI taxonomy): Eukaryota > Viridiplantae > Streptophyta > Magnoliopsida > Poales > Poaceae > Miscanthus > Miscanthus floridulus. The sequence continues at coordinate 70,351,422 of NC_089588.1, forward strand.
TGGAGGAGACACCAAAGTCATGGCGAACTATCTCCCTGTCATGCTCATGACAGCCGCCATGAGCTGGTTCACAAGCCTCGCCCTGGACTCTATCGGCTCTTGGGAAGATCTGAAGAGAGTCTTCACTGACAACTACATGGCCACATGTAGGCGGCCGGGCACCAAGCACGATCTCAACCACATCAACCAAAAGCCATCTGAACTACTCTGCAGCTACATCAGACGCTTCTCCGAGATGAGGAATTCTATTCCCAACATCACAGAGGCCGAAGTCATCACCGCCTCGTCCGAGGACTTCATCATCGAGAACTTCGTTCTAAGTTCAACAGAAAGCCACCTACCGGCATCGGCGAGATGATCACAACCGCCAACCAGTACGCCGACACCGAGGAAGCGGAGGTGCGTTTTAACGAAGATACGGGCACTAATCGCCCACCTCACCGCCACGACGACCGCAATGATGACCGATAGCACAATGTTTGCCGCCACAACGACCGCAACGACAACCAACAGTACAACAATCGTCGCTATGACGACCGTAGTTTCCATTGGGACAGCAGACGTGATCGGCCAGATGGATTCAAGCCTGGTCAGAATCACCAGCGCCGACCAGATCACTTTGTTGCCAACGTCAATGAGCCACACGCAAAACGTAACTACGATGAGCAGTACAAGAAGATCCTCGACGGTCCGTGCCCCCTGCACAAGAACGCCAAACACAAGATGAAAGATTGCCTTAGTTTGGCTAAGGAGTTCTAGGAGAAAAAGTACAACGATGACAATGGTGGGAACGGAGGACGCCGACCACCTAGGGATAATAATAATGCCTTCTAGGACCACGACAAGGTGGTCGCCACCATCTTTAGGGGTTTCTCCTCCAATGAGAGAAGAAGGGAATGGAAGCCCATCGCCCGACGAGTGCTCGCCGTCGTTTCAGAAGAAACTACCGCCAACCCCAGCTATCGCCCGTGGTCCGAAATCTCCATCACCTTCAACAAGGCCGACCAGTGGGTGGACATACCCTACACAGGGCATTTTCCCCTCGTCCTTGACGCAACTGTCCAGAAGGTGCTCTTCAGAAAAGTCCTCATCGACGGTGGGAGCGCTTTGAATCTACTCTTCGCCGAGGCCCTAAGGGAGCTCGGCCTTAGGACAACAGACCTTACGCCCTCAGACTCCTCCTTCTGGGGCGTGGTACCTGGCAGGGCATCTAGACCACTTGGGGAAATTACCCTACTAGTACAGTTCAGCATGACATCTAACTACCAAGTGGAGCATATCAACTTTTATGTCGCCGACTTCGACACCGCCTACCATGCCATGCTAGGGCGTTCGGCTCTAACCAAGTTCATGGTCGTTCCGCACTATGCGTATTTGGTGTTGAAGATGCCTTCGCCTGCAGGAGTCCTATCTCTACAGGCCAACCTCTTCGTCGCCTATGCCTGCGAGACGGAAAGTCTCGCCCTTGCCGAAGCCACCGACCTCTCCATCTAGATGGCTAGCGTGGTCGCCGAAGCCAAGACCGCATCTGCTGACGACATGGAGATCCTAGAGCCTCCTCGAGCCTCTGCCAAGTCCAAGGAAGTTAAGGAGATCGGCCTCGGCCTCGACGACCCTTCCAAGACGGTGAAAATTGGGGCTCACCTTGACCCCAAATAGGAAAGCGCGCTCATCTCCTTCCTACGTGCCAACACCGATGTGTTTGCTTGGAAACCTACAGACATGCCGAGGGTACCGTGGGAGAAGATTGAGCACTCCTTGAATGTCTCGCCGACCGCTAAACCGATCAAGCAGAAACTTCACCGATTTGCGCCGGACAAAAAGGAGGCTATTAGGGTAGAAATAAAATGGCTCTTAGCTACCGGATTTATAAAAGAAGTGTATCATCCAGATTGGTTAGCTAATCCTGTTCTTGTTAAGAAAAAGAATAAAGAATGGAGAATGTGTGTTGATTATACTGATCTTAACAAACACTGCCCTAAAGACCCCTTTGGCCTGCCTCGGATAGATGAGGTTGTAGACTCCACCGTCGGCTGTGAATTGCTCTCCTTTCTTGACTGTTACTCCAGCTACCATCAAATCTCCCTCAAGAAGGAAGACCAGGTCAAAACATCTTTCATTACGCCTTTCGGTGCATACTACTACACCAACATGTCCTTCAGACTAAAGAACGCTGGAGCCACCTACCAAAGGGCTATCCAGACGTGCCTCGACCAACAGATCGGCCATAATGTCAAGGCCTACATCGACGACATGGTCGTCAAGACTAAAACCGCCGACAAACTCATCGCCGACCTTGAAGAAACTTTCACAAACTTGAGCAAATACCGATGGAAGCTGAACCCTTCAAAGTGCATCTTTGGAGTTCCATCTGGTATCCTGCTAGGCTACATCGTCAGCGCTTGGGGCATTGAACTGAACCCTGATAAGGTCTCCGCCATCACCAACATGAAGCGGCTGACGTGTGTCAAGGATATACAGAAGCTTATAGGCTGCATGGCTATGTTAAGTCAATTTATCTCGTGCCTCGGTGAAAAAGGGCTACCTATCTTCAAGCTCCTCAAGGCCTCCGAGCTTTTTTCTTGGTTGAAGGAGGCAGACACAGCTTTCGAGCAGCTCAAATTGTTTTTAACAAAACCTCCAATCATGACATCGCCATGACCAGATGAAACTCTGCTGGTTTACATCGCCGCCACTTCTTGAGTTGTCAGTACGGCTATTGTCGTCGAACGCGAGGAAACAGGACACGCCTACAAGGTACAGCGTCCGGTCTATTTCATCAGCGAGGTACTTAATGAGCCCAAAACTCGTTATCCTTAGGTGCAAAAGCTGTTATATGCAATCTTGATCACCTCACGCAAGCTTCGACATTACTTCGAATACTACAAGATCACCGTGATCACGGAGTTCCCTCTGGGAGATATTCTCTGCAATAAAGAGGCCAATGGTCGTATCATCAAGTGGGCTGTTGAGCTCAGCACCTACTCCATTGACTTCAGAAGCAGGCCGATCGTAAAGTCGCAGGCACTCGCCGATTTCATCGCTGAGTGGACCGAAATCCAAGAACCCATCGCCACCACTTGCCCCGAGCACTGGGTGATGTACTTCGACGGCGCCCTTAATATCAATGGTGCTAGTGCGGGCATTCTGTTCATCACACCGACAAAGGATAAACTATGATATGTTCTTCGCATACATTTCCTGGTCTCCAACAACGTCGCGGAATACGAAGCATGTCTCCACGGCCTCCGTATAGCCATCGAGCTCGGCGTCAAACGCCTCATGGTATACGGGGATTCCGCGCTGGTTATCAATCAGCTTAATAAAGATTGGTCCTATTCCAACGAGAAGATGGACGCTTACTGTGCCAAAATCAGGAAGCTTGAAGGGAAATTCTACGGCATCGAGTACCACCACGTGGTACGGATCAAAACCAAATAGCCAACCAGCTATCAAAGATAGGATCTTCTCGCACCATGGCCCTGCCAGGGGTTTTCATTCAGGACCTCTTGACACCATCCATTAAAGAAGTTAAGGAAGTTGTAGAAGTACCCCCTGCCGAGCAGTTGGTACTCACAATACCTTCGCAGGTCGCCGATTGGAGGGAACAGTTCATCAAATACCTCTCCAACGGCGAAGTACCCGCCGACAAAATCAAAACCGAATGACTAATTTGCCGAAGTAAGCACTACGTGTTGGTAGACGGCAGCCTGATGAGGAAAAGTGCCAAGGGATACTGCAGAAGTGCATCATCCAAGATGACGGTGTGAAGCTACTCTCCGAAATTCACTCTGGCTCCTATGGCAATCATGCGGCTTCGAGAACACTGGTCGACAAAGCTTTTCGAGCAGGTTTTTACTAGCCCACGGCCATCTCCAATGCGGAAAATCTCGTTCGACGATGTGAGGGTTGTTAGTTTTCTGCCAAGCAAATACATGTACCAGCACAGGAACTACAGACCATCCCAACTTCCTAGCCATTCTCATGCTGGGGACTGGATATGATCGGACCTTTCAAACCAGCGCCAGGAGGTTTTCGGTATGTCTACGTCGCCATTGATAAGTTCTCTAAGTGGATTGAGTACAAACCACTCGTCGCAACTACTGCTAAAAAAGCAGTTGAGCTCTTTGAAGACATCGTACACAGATTTGGTCTCCCAAACAGCATCATCACCGACCTCAGGACAACTTTTACCAGCCATCATTTTTGGGACTTCTGCGAAGAACGGTGCATCTCTGTTAAATACGTTTCCGTTGCTCATCCTAGAGCTAACGGCCAGGTCGAACGAGCCAATGGTATGATCCTCGACGCCCTCAAAAAAAGGCTCTATCAGAAAGAAGAAAAGCATCTGGGCAGATGGCTCAAAGAACTACCAGCTATGGTCTGGGGACTGCACACTCAAGCTAGTCGTAGTACCGGCGTATCTCCATATTTTATGGTCTATGGCTCAGAGGCCATACTTCCAGCGGATATTGCATTCCGAGCACCCAGAGTAGAAAACTATGATGAAGACCAAGCCGCAGCTGTTCGGACAGAAGACATTGATCGGCCTGAGGAAGAACGTCTGATTACTTGCGTTCGCACATCCAAGTACCTCGAAGGTCTGCGGAGGTATTACAACCGTAACATCAAAGGTCGTTCGTTCGCGATCGGCGACCTCGTCTTACGTCGGAAACAAAAAACCGAAGGGCTTCACAAGCTGTCTTCACCATGGGAGGGCCCTTACGTCGTAAAAGGTGTTACTCGACCAGGGTCTTATCGCTTATGCGACTTAGATGGACTCGATGTTCCCAACTCCTGGCACATAGAGCACCTTATACGTTTCTACCCCTGAAATAACATAGATATGTATTCTTTACTTTAATATTAATAAAGTTCTGGTCTCCATAATTTCTATACATTTTTCCTTCATCATAAGCTTCACTTACCGTTAGCGGGCTATACGCCACTCCGTGATGGCCTCCAATACGCTCGACAAGTACGCCCAAATCGCCGAGCACAATTTCTCCAAATCGCCGAGCACGATTTCTCCAAATCGCCGAGCACGATTTCTCCAAATCGCCGAGCACGATCTCTCCGATCGCCGAACTTGACTCCTCCAATTCGCTGAACACGTTAACTCCTTCCTTCATCATAAGCTTCACTTACTGTTAGCGGGCTATACGCCACTCCGTGATGGCCTCCAATACGCTCGACAAGTACGCCCAAATCGTCGAGCACGATTTCTCCAAATCGCCGAGCATGATTTCTCCAAATCGCCGAGCACGATTTCTCCAAATTGCTGAGCACGATTTCTCCAAATCGCCGAGCACGATTTCTCCAAATCGCCGAGCACGATCTCTCCGATCGCCGAACTTGACTCCTCCAATTCGCCGAACACGTTAACTCCCAATCACCAAACACGATTCTTCATATTAACTGATCGAACACCGCTTATATTATGCATAACTGCATCGGGTTGATAATACGATGATTCTTCATAGCCAGATAAATCAAGTGTTACAGGCGGTAATATCCGGGCAGTTCGTTAAGCTTCGCCAACAATTTCTGTTTCACCAAACAGGTCTATATCGCCGACAAGCACTTTTGCCACATCCTCAACGTCATCCTCCAGCTGCTGGGTTTGCGTGTCGCTCAGCCCATCGGCGAACCCACCACCTATCGACTGGATATCGACGGACAGATAATGGGACCGAACCACTGCAAGGGCATCAGTAGCGGCGGTCAAAATGGCGTCGCAGTTGAAGTTTTTGAAGTTCTCCCACGCTGCGTTGCATCTCTGAACGATGGTGTCTGGCCCTTGCTGCCTACCATCAGGATGGGGCGCCGGTTCAATGTCGACGCAGTCGAGCACTGGTTTTATTGTGGCAGTTATAGTGTTGAAGTTGTCCTTCTGGACTTTGGCTTCCTGCACCAGCACATCGAACTGTGCCTTGGTTTTATGTCGATAATCTGCAAGAATTAAAATGGTTCGTCACGGCAAAAAAGTATTACGACGTCACTTCTGATTAGGGGAAACCTACCTTTCAATTCTTCAGCCAGTTTATCTGCTCGCTCCGACTCCTTTGTTTTCTCTTGTCGGATTTGTTCGACGGTCTGGCGAAGCTGGTTAAGTTCTGCATCTTGCTCTGCAAGCACAAAAGATAAGAAAAGGAAAAAAATATACGGCCAATTACTGCAAAGCACATTATGTGAAAAAGAATACCGGATTTCAGCTTGGATACATCCTCCAACTGCTGGCACTTTCGGTCGAGCTGCTCAGTTTTACTATCGAGTTCTCCGTTTTTCTTGCTCAACTTCTCAGACATATTTTAAGTTCCTCGGATACAATCGCCAGCTGCTCGGATGTCTTCTTCAGCTACTCGGACGAAGCCGTTAGTCGCTCAGACAGAACCCCATTCTGATGTTCAAGGTCCCGCGAGTTTGACTCCGCAAGGTCCTGCTCGCGCTGGGCCCTCTGAATACTCTTCTCCGAAAGACTTAACGTCTCCCGGAGTATCTTATTTTCCTCGGCGAGGGGCTCCATCCTCTTTATCAGTTGGTGCCGTTGATCAGCTGTCCGAGCTATCCCCTGTGGATTAACAATGCAAGAGATAAACCTTGATCTTCCGACAACATATATCGGTGTTATTGGTGCGGCACTCACCTCGATTTGAGTCATAACTCCAGCGATGGCAGATTTCAACCTCTTTATCTCCCTGGTGGTGTTTTCTTCCTCGACGACTACCACCTCTTCCCCGCGTTTCCAGAGAATCCAGACGGACTAGGGTTCAGGTGCGGCATGCTCGATCTCCACGACCTCGTCCTCCTCCGCCATCGCTTGAGGCACCACCGGGGGGCTCTGTGGTCGGACCGCCGCTCCGACCACTCCTGGCATCCCTGTGGGTGATGATGTTTGCTCCTCGGCCATTGATGGAGTTGCATCTGTAACCTCTAGCGCATCAACAATAGCCACAGTTTCCGTTTCCAAGGTAACGACTTTTTCGGTCATAGCCGCGGTTGCGGTCGCCGACGCGCCCGTTGTGTGCGCCAACGATTCACCATCGCCAGGTCTGCTGGGAGTGGCGGCTGGCCCGTCCTCTGTTCGTCGAGCACTCGAGGACTCTTGGACGGGAGCAGTCGTCGTTTTTTCTTCTGAGGTCATGGGCCTCGGCATCGCACTGTGTAATATCGGCTTCTCAGTAACAAGGAGAAATCAAGGAACAATATTATTACTCCAAGGCAAATATACTTATGGTTTGGTCTTCCGATTGATTTTCTTGAATCGGCGATGCCTGCCTGACCCCCCAGGCGTGGCTGCTTGGTTAGCTTTATGGGAGGACTCCTGCGCCTCTACAACAGGCTGCCGCTCTTCTTGGTGCCCGGGAGCCCCCCCTTCTATGCGTTGTTCGGGGACTTCGGTAGTTTGCATCACCAGGACATCCACTGTTGCCTGACCATAACTTTCCCATGCTCGCAGCTTAGGAGCGTCAGCATCCGCTGGTGCCTCCATCATGCTCGGCGGAAGCGCTGATTAGTCCTCGTCATCGTTCGACCACTCCAGCACAGCCGTTCATCATGGCCGAACTGCTCGGTCCTCTCTAGGAGAGATGCCGCCTGGTTTGTGTGCATGAGAGCTTGCAGTTTTTCTCCTTTTTTGGACCAGCTCGTCTACTGCCGGTCTTTTCTCGCGGACCTTCTCTGACACTGGGGATGGACTATCCGACGAGGAGCTCGGCTCATCCTCTTCGGGCTGCAGCGACCGCCAAATGTCTACTCCTTTCGGCCAATCGGCTCTCGGCACGTTTGAAAAGTATATTGCCCTATCCTATGAATGGATCTTTTCATAAGTAAGTCAGTCCTATGCTCGGCAATTGATGCCTGGTCGATGCGAAGTGAAAGGGTTACCTAAGGAGGTGGATTGCCATAGTTGAAAGCCTTCATTCCTTTTGGCCAGCTAAAGGAGACATTGGAAGTAAATAGATCCATGGCATGATCTATTACTTCTTTCTTCGTCAGGCGGTCTATGCTTTCACGGGTACCGTCGTTATCACCTTTAAATTTGAACGCCGGGTGGGCCCTCTCTTTGTAGGGTTGGACGCGCCACACTATGAAGCTAGCTGCAACCAGTTCACCCCTAAGCTCCACGCCCTTAATCAATTCCAGAAGTTCCATTACTTGCTCCATGTCAGCGTTGTTAGGTCTCTCCGACCAGTTACTATGGTTAACCGGGATGTGATGGACGTCGCATCGAATCATTGGGTGACTTTGTTTGATATAGAACCATCTGGAGTTCCAACCTTTCAGGGAGGTATTCAGCGGAACATTGATGTATTCGCTGGCCATCCCATCCTTGAGCTGCAGGTACATGCCGTCGACCACCTTTGAAATGCTGCCCCCTTCTTCTTTAGACAAAACAGATGCCTGAAGAGGTTGAAGTGTGGAAGAACACCAAGAAATGCCTCGTAGAAATGGATAAAGATGGACACATGCAGTATGGTGTTGGGGTGCAGGTTGTAGAGGCTAATCGCCCAAAACTCCATAAGATCCCTCAGAAAGGGGTGGATAGGAAACCCTAATCCTCGCCAGAAATAATCTTCAAATACAACAGCCTCATCAGTATGTGGTGTCAGGAAGGCCTCACCACTAGCCGGCCACCATCCAACAGTGAGGTGGTCTGGGAAAACGCCCACCGCCACCATCCTATCGAGATCCGCCACCGACGTCTTCGATGGCACCCACTCCTCGTCGTGGCTGGCTCCGGTGGCCACTTTCTTCGGCTTTGTGGCTCCTTTTTTTGGTGCCATTTCCTATGGATTGGTCCTAGGGTTGGAGGTGAATGCTCGCAATTGGTGAGGAATGTGGAGCGCAGGGAGTGTGAAGGCAGGAAGCAGGGCGGCTTGACAGAGGTAGGAGGCGATGTATGTGGCGGCATGGTTATAAAGCACTTTCCCCACTCTCCCTTGAATCTGAGGGTTTTTGGGAAACCGTTCCCGCGATCAGTGCTACTTCGACTCCTCCAAAATGGTTTAATGGGCTGCAACTTGGGCTATCACGTCACAGTAGCCCACGCCGCTCATTTATCGCTGCCACTTATTCTCCGAATTCTCCGCATTTTATTGAGGCTTAGTAACTGATACTGTATAGCCATTACTCCGAATTTCTCACCGCGGTTTGATTTATCCAATATCTATGCCAGAAACACGGGGACTGGCTACCTGCTCGGACGGTTTACTAATTTCTGAGCCTGGCACCACATGACTATGTCACCTACTATTAGGCTTGGGGACTAAGTGGGCACACTTCACCTTGCGGTGAATGTGTTTGTTTTTTGTCTCAAGGCTATGCTCGGGGACTGGCTACATGCTCGGACGGTTTACTAATTTCTAAGCCTGGCACCACGTGACTATGTCACATACTGTTAGGCTCGGGGACTAAGTGGGCACACTTCACCTTGCGGTGAATGTGTTTGTTTTTCTGAAAGACTCCGAGCCTCTAAAAGATAAAACCAGGTATCTTTACCCTTGTTTTCGGATTCTAAGTGGGCACACTTCACTTTACCATGCAGGAATTTTTAATTTTGGACTTGAGCTCCTTACACCCTTATGACAAGCCGTGCTCAAAACACACTGCTCGGTGATGTTGTACGCTACTCGGCAGCTGCTCACAACTACTCGGTGACTCCTTATGGTGGTCGGACCATGATTTGGATAGCTCGGTTTTGGTTTGCACCTGCTTGGAAAGTCTCAATACGGCATTGCACAACGGGTACAAGGCGCTTGGGGACTAGCTGTGGGGGGTACGACCCCAGATACCCATGGCAGGTCACATGGGCTATGCCTCCAGGGGCGGCCCAGCCCACAAGAAGGAGCCTTGCGGGGCACGATTCTGCTCGGCGACCCCCGCAAGGCACGGAGAGGATATCCTGAAGATGTTATGAGATCTGATAGGATACGTACGATCCCATATTTCTTGTAATCTGTTATTACTTTTCGGTTATCTCTCAGATCTAACCAACTTGTAACCTTGCCCCCCAGACTATATAAGGCAGGCAGGGACCCCCTACGAAATCACGGAAAATCATACGATAGCTAATACAAACCAATAGACCACAGGAGTAAGGTATTACATCATACTAACAGCCTAAACCTATATAACTCGTGTGTCTCTGTTGCCTTGTTCTTGATTACACGCTCCTCTACCGATCAATCTACCATCGCGGGATACCCCTCGGTGGACTACCGACGATATTCTGTCGACAAAGTTTGAGGGTTTCCTCAAGCTGAGGCCCCCTACCTTTGACAGCTCAGACAATGACCCCATCACCACCGAGGACTAGCTATGTGATATGGAGAAGAAGCTAGACCTAACCACTTGTTCCGATGAGGAGTGTGTTGGAGTCACAGCCCACCAGCTCACTAGCGCCACATGTGCATGGTGGGACAGCTACTGTGACACCCATGCTAACCCTGCGCACATCTCATGGGAGTTCGTCGAAGCCTTTCATGAGCACCACATGCCTGAGGCGTGATGGATGCGAAAGTGGAAGAGTTCTGCAATATTTCCTAGGGATCCTAGAAGATCCAGGAGTACGCCAACCGCTTCACTCGCATGATGAGGTACGCTCCTGGTGATACAGACTCTGAGAAGAAGAAGATGCACTTCTTCAAGAAGGGTCTGAACACATGCCTCAAGGTGGCCCTCTTGGGTCATACCTGCTACACCCTCTAGGAGATGATTAACAAGGTCTTGGTCATGGAGGTCATGGAGAGGGATTGTCTGGATGCTGATGCCCTCTACAAAGAGAAGAAGGACTGGTGCAAGAGCACCTCTCATGCCCTAGCATCTTAGAGGCCGTATGCTCACATGCCCTCGCAGCCTCGCCCTCATGTCATCTATGGAGCCACACCTGCTTCAAGCTATGGAGGTGGTACCAATACCACCAACTACCATCACATCACTCAGAGCAGCCCTACTCTGTGGGGGGTATGACCCTAGATACCCATGACAAACCACATGGGTTGTGCCCTCAGGGGTGGCCCAGCCCACAAGACGAAGCCTTGCGGGGCACAACTCTGGTCGGCACCTTCCACAAGACATCTAGAAGATATCCTAAAGATACTATGAGATCTGTTAGGATATGTATGATCTCTAGATTCCTGTAATTAGTTATTACTTTCTGGTTATCTCTTAGATCTAACCGACTTGTAACCCTACTCCCCGGACTATATAAGGCGGGTAGGGACCCCCTCCAAACTCACACAATATCATACGATAGCTAATACAAACCAACAGACCACAGGAGTAGGGTATTACATCATACTGATGGCCTGAACCTGTCAACTCGTGTGTCTCTATTGCCTTCTTGTTCTTGATCTCACGCTCCTCTACCGATCAATCTACCTTCATGGGATACCCCTCGGAGGACTGCCGACGATATTCTATTGACAGTTGGCGTGCCAGGTAGGGGTCTACGTGTTGTTTCCTTGTTGAACAAGATGGCTTTTTCTGTAGGCTCTTCGTCCCTTCCGTAGCCTGGCTAGATCTTCACGGTCGGATCCATCTTGTGGGTCATCAACGCTGACTGAGTCAGAGAGCTCCTCGAGCCAGTGCAGATTGGTTCTACACCGACCACCTCCGCACCTGCAACTATAGATCTGATCTCGGAACCACTTCTGAGGTCGCCTTCATCAACAACCCACCGCCCGCTTCCTTGCTACCAGAGGAGGCAGGTCAACAATGACGATCTGATCGAATCCATCGATCGGGTCAGTCTGAAGCTCGCCCATTGCCTCTCCATCTCTGAATCAGCCCTGGACACTTTGGTTCAGTGCCAACCACCCTCTGATCCAAATCTATCGAAGGCTGCTCAGAAAACTCCAGGAGTTACGGCTCTACCCTTCGGGGTCACCAACGTTGCCGCTACTTACCAAGACGCCCTGAGGGGAAAATTAGCCGACCAGGTGGGTGATGCCCATCCACTCGCTGACCAGCTCACCATCTAGTGTCCGCCAGTCATCAACATGCTACACATAGGTCGGTGCCCTAGAGCATCCCTCTAGACCATCCTAGAGGAAAATCTAGGCTCTGAGTCTTAGGGCTCTATGGAGACCCTCGCTAAAACCTTCACCAAGCAACTCTTCTCCCACCCTTTTGAGGTGGTGCGATCTTCGACGTCAGTGTTGATAGCCCTCCTCAGAATGGCAAAACTGAGGAGGAACGTGTCACTCATGAGAACTAGAACATCAATCGCGTGCAGCGTCGAGAAAATGAGGCAGCCATTGCAAGGGTCGAGGCTACTCGAAATAATAGGCTCGACTCACAAGGAAGGCCACTCCCACTCCACCGTGACCTCCATGAAGAGTTTCTCCACGTTGACGACCATGACGTTTTTAAGACTCCAAGCGCCAATCTGGCAGTGGCCACCAACGAGCTCGCTCGCCTCTCGTAGACGCTCGAGCTCGCCAAGGTCACCGCCATGCTTAAAGTGGCACACTATTAGGTTAATGAGATTCGCGAGGATCAGAGACCTTCATGCTCCACGAGCACGATTCACCAATTAGCTGTGCCAAGATCCAATCACTGCCCCAGTCAAAGCCATTTCGCTGACTAGTCACTACCTTTCTAGGGAGAGCCAGGAGCCACCATGCCGAACACCATCGCTAACATGACCAGGAGGTCAAACAGGACGCTCAAGTGCACCTCAGCAACCTTTGGGATGCATGATGGTGTATTGAGCAATGCCGCTTCGGTCACCACGAAGACGAAGTACACCGCCACCAGGAGTATGAGTAGGAGTATGGAAACTCGGACTTAGCTATAGAGCAGATCAACGCTGGCAATGCTGTAGCCGACGCCGACCACAACCCTGAAGGGCCCCCAGCATTTTTTAGGGCGCTTTGAACACTTCCATGGCCCCATGGTTTCAAAATCACTGGGGTCGAGCCCTACGAGGGAAGGATGAATCCAACATAGTGGCTAGAGGCTTATGCCACCACTGTCTGCGCCGTCGAAGGAGACACCAGTGTCATGGTGAACTATCTCCCCATCATGCTCACACCACCCACCATGAGCTAGTTTACTAGCCTTGCCCCGAACTCCATCAGATCCTAGGAAGAGCTAAAAAAAGTCTTCACCGACAATTATATGGCTACATGTACTCGGCTGGGCACCAAGCATGATCTCAACTGCATCAACCAGAAGCTGTTCAAGCTCCTCCATAGCTACATTCAATGCTTTTTTGAGATTAGGAATTCTATTCCCAACATCACGGAAGCTAAGGTCATCACCGCTTTCATCCGAGGACTCCACCATCACAAGCTTCGCTCCAAATTCAACCATAAGCCACCCACAGGCATTGGTGAGATGATCACTACTGCCAATTAGTACACCGATGCCGAGGAAGTCAAGGTGCGCTTCAACGAGGATGCGGGCACCCATCACCCACCTCACCGCTATGACGACAGCCCTGACGACCAATGCCATAACGACCGCCGCTTTGACGACTGCAGTTACCATCGTGACAGCGGCTGTGATCGAACAGAAGAACCCAAGTCTGACCAAAATCACTGTTGTAACACCTTGGGTGTTAGCCTTGCATAACTTGACTTGTATAACATGAGCATGATCATCAAGCATTCATAAACAAGCATTTACAAGTGAAACATTGGATTGAAACATCTGCAACATTTGCTTGTTATCGCATGTTTCTTTGAACATATGCAATTTTTCTCATTATTTCATGTCTCCATGTGTATATGCATATGATCATGAGTGTATACATGTAGATGGTTGATTTGAGTCACAAAAATATATTGGCAATACTTAGGTTGGCAAATGGAACATAGTTCATGAATGTCATTTCCCATGATCAAGTCCTTAAGTCATGTTTCTTGTGATTACACTAAATAGCTCTATGAGTGACTAATACATGAAATGATTGTATGACCTTGCAATTAGCCTAAACATGTTTAGAGTATCATTATGAACAACTTTGATATTCATGGTTAGGGGTAATTAGGTCATTAAGCCATGATTTGAAGTGTATCATCATTTAAATGTGACATGTTTGACCAAGTTTGAACTAGGTGTTAGAGACCTTGCATGGAGGTGGTCACTAAAGCAAAGTTGTAGTATTTGCTATAAGGAACAACTTTTATTTTTTGGTCATTGAATGATTCAGCTCCTAACATGTTTGAAATTGGATCACAAAAATTAGTAAAATCAACATTTCAACACTTATGAAATTTTTCCTAAGTCATATCGACTGACAGCCTCACAGGCTGATCTTTGGGACGACATTACTCGATATTGGTTGAGAACTAGAACTAGATCCTTGAACAAGAATTGTAGCTGGTACATAGGTTTACCATTTCGATTTAGAGTGTTTGCACGTTGGAGCCACGGATTAGCAAATGCATCGTCATGTAAACCCGCTGTCAGGCATCATGCCGCGAGTCTAAACGAACTAAATCGCTTGGCACAGTGGTCGATCGGCGTCAGTGTTCGCGCGCCACGTGGAGTCCCGCGGTGGTCGCGCGTCGCCATTTCCCTGACCGCGCAGGCCACGATGCGCCAGAGCCCGGCATTATCACCCCAGCACCCGCCCGCTCCTGTCCGCGCCCTTAGTTTCACATTCCTGGCTCCTCCTTCGCCGTCCACTCGCCCACAGCAGCTGCAGCCTCAGCGCTAAGAGCCCGACATCATCGTGGAAGGCGCCTAGCTCCTCCATCACCACCGTAGCCCTCCACCGCCACCCCAGCAGCTCACCGCACCCACCCGTGCCCGCTGCCGATGCTCGGTAAGCTTCAGCCCCGCACACAGCCTCGCCGGAGCTCCGCCGCCAGCCCCATCATCGTGGTCACGCCGCCACCGTCCACATCTCGCCACGCTAGTTGATGCGCTAGGTTTCCCGTAGCCCGTAGATGCTTGTACGTGTGTTTGATTGAGTCGCCGTGGCTTCCACCGGCGTAACGCCGTCGACCCGCACCTTCACCCTGCCATTGACGCCGCCGTAGTCGCTAGCTCTGATGAGAGGTCCCACCAAGTAGTGCATTGTGTGCGCGAGGTCGAGTAGATCATCGTGTGATGATGTCACCGCCGGCAAGTTCGCCGTCGGCGAGCTCTGGCCGCGCCAGTAGAGTAGCGCCACCTGCTCTGTTCTTGTCTCGATGACATGTGGGGTCCTCTGCCAGCGGGTCCCACTGGTCAGCGACTCTGTATTTGAAAGCTAGTTCATTTTGAATTTAGATTTGAGTGTGTTTTGTAATTTTTAGATCTCCAGTTTGGTAGCTTCAAAAATTGTGCAATAAATTTGGTAGTGTTCCTTAGGAAGTGTAGTATTTAAGAAAAATATATTCTTGACATTTACAGTAGAAATTTTAGGAGATTTAAATGGAGATTTGAAATGTGTTTTTGAATGCATGCAAACTTGTTTATTTTATATCTAGAGTTCCTGTGCTCCAAAATTATGAATTTTTTGTGGTAAGCTAGTCTTAACGTATATGAGCTCTGGTAAAATTTGACGATCAGTGCATGTGTAGATTTGTAGTTATAGATTTTTCTTTTATAAATAGTGAATCCTTGTATGAATTTTTATAAATTATTTGGGAATCCATTATTCCTAAAATTTGTTGTGGGATATCCTAGTACCATAAGGATGCTAAGAAAAATAGGAAATCTGTTGCTTGACACTTTTCACTAGGGTTTTCTATTTATGCTACTTTAAGCCTTTCTGTCTTGTCATTTTTGTATAGAGTGTTTTATTGAATAAAATAGCATGAAACTTTTACAGTATTCCTTTGATAGCATTAGTAAGGCACTGTAAATTTTTAAGAATTTATGATGCACATTTGATATATGTTTATTATTTAACCTAAATATCTAAATAAAATAATAAAGGCACTTAAATAAATAGTTTGGGCTTCACCATTATATTGTCTTGAATGTATTTGGTATGCTTAAACTGTTGGTAGGCTTTATGTTGTCAAAATTTGAGTGATTACATGAAGTAGGAGTATTGTTGCTTTAAAATGCAAATTTAAAAGGGTTCCGGACAGGTTCTGTAGTTTGATAAGTTGCATGATAAGAATGATGTTTGCTGTAAAAATGGTTAATAACAAAGTTGTAGATAATTTTATAAGCTTTCTAGAAAGTCCTGGATCACTGCATTTGGATTAATAGAACTCTAGTTATGAGTGAAACAAGTAGCTGCTATTTTGTGATATAGTAGATGCATTGTGGAAGTAGTTAATTAAATAATCGAGAAGAGATATGCACCTACTCAATAAACATGATGCACTTGTTAATACCATGCTGTTACGAATACTCACAGGAATGCATTCATCATGTGTCATCATGCTATACTTGTACGCATGTATGCATTCGCAATACCTTATGCCATATTCATGCATCTAGGATCGGAGGAAGAGATAACGTTGCTGGAATTCGACGAAGCAGAGGAAGGGGACCAACAGGAGAATCCTCAAGCCGCAGCTCCCGAAGGCGTGGAGCAGAATCCTGAAGAGCTTCTAGAGTGTCCTGACCACCGCCCCACTTCCTTTCTGCTAGGCAAGCCCCGGAGCATTCTAAGTCTCCTAGTATTTTACAAATGATTACTTAAGTACTTATGATTGATGCACTAGGTTATAAGAGTTGAATGGAACCACTTGATGCATATACATTCCTTGTCCAGATATTACACCTTTAACCGGTATAGGTCCAGGATCGAATATATGCTTAGCCATGCTTAGACCGGTAGAAGTCGGGTGATGTCCTGTCACCTGCGAGATATAGGTGGATACCGGAGCTAGGTTGGCTATATTTGCTATCGTGGAACAGAACCATGGGGTAAAAGAAAATCGAGACCGGACGGGATGATGATAGAGAAGCAACAAGACATGGAGGTCTTGGGTGTGGATCTATCTCCGTCTGTGTCGATTAAGGACCGTACCGTTGTTGGCGCTTCTGACAAGATTGAACGCATGCCTCTCACTTAGCTAGCCGGATAACTCGTTCTGACCGTGAAGCCGAGTAATTCAACTCAGGCCAGGACCCGTTTTGTTGTGCGCTCCTTCCAGGGAACGATCAGACTGAGCCCAAGGGCAGGCTAGGCCTGAACGTCCTGGCATCTGGTGTTCCAGATTGTGCGGCGCAGTACGGACCCGCGAAATGTAGACTTGAGTTGTACCAAAGGTGACCTAAGGCTGCCTTCACGCGGTATGCCTGGGTTTGTGTTAGGAATAAATTCCCAGCTGGTTGAAATCGATTCGAATCGCCGTCTCTCCCAGATAGTGAGAAACTTGGCTAGTCCCAACATCATAGTAACTGTGTTATGGAACATGATGGTTTGAATGAATATGGAAGTACAATACCTGCTATGGTTACTATTGTATGCTTTTAAATGATATACCACATGTTTGGCACAGGATAGTTGCTAATATAGAAATGGATAGTTATAATTAACTTGTTAAAGGAATTCAAATTGTACGACTAAGTTAATTGCCTTTATGCAAAATGTTGTCAAGTTATCTCCACTTATACAGCCTTGCATAATCCTTGGAGTCATTCTATTTCTGGTTTATGACGGGTAAGTCTAGCTGAGTACCTTCTCGTACTCAGGGTTTTATTTCCCATTGTTGTAGATGGCACTGTGTATCATGGTTATTGCAAGAGTTGCTTCTATCCCGCCGTGGATGAGGAGTAAGCCTTGGGCAGGCTTCTTTATTAATCCCTGTCTTTGCTTTTGTGGACCATGATCCTACTTGGCACTGTATCAAACTATGTTGGAAACTTTATTTTCGAACTTATTTGCTTCCGCTTTATCTATCAAACTCGGTTTGTAATAACTTTTATTCGTACTCTGATGATGAAATGTATTTGTGAACTTTATGTAATATGTGGCATGTATGTTGAATCATGTACGATCTTGGTTGTTGTAAATCGTTTATCAAGACCCATCGTGGTACTCGATGGACTACTGGGTTTATATGGGTTCAAGTATGACAGTGCGACCGCTTGTGGGCTGCCATCGTACTTGTACTCTTATAAATTGGTCGGTTCTGCGATAGCTGGCATCAGAGCAAGATTCAACGTTAATTGTCACAAGTGTATTTAAAACAAAAGTTTTTGTTTTCCAAAAACCCTTCTCTAGCAACTAATAGTTATATTAATAGGTATTTGAAATCTAAAGTGTGCCAATGATCACTTTTCTTATGCCCAAATTAAGCACTATTAGGTGGCTATTTAAGTACTAACATGGGGGTTTTTAATTCATCGTCCATACGGCGTGCTATTGTATGGATGCCATTCCCTTGAGTGGTAATGTATGGATCAATTGCCTCTACGCCAAGGTAATATGATAAGTGACATGACCGCAAGATGTGAGCGTGCGGTCGGGGAGAGATAGTTTTGGTACGGCTATGTATGCATCCTTGCATGTGTATATGGTACGTATTTAATTGTGGGTTTAAATTATTGTCGGGTAGCTTGATACGGAAGTATATGTATGGGTATACATATATGGAAGTATTTACAATTACATTCTGCATATTTCATTATGGGTTTAGGGCTGAAATGAAATTCTTATGCAGGTACACTAACAACGAAATGTGTAGCTCGACTAGTTACGCTATATATGAGAGAACGTATGTATGCCACCGTGTCTACCGTTAGAAACAAATTTTTCCTAAGTTTGTGAGGACGTACGGAACGAGCATGCATCATGATAATTACCATTCACATAACTACATTGTTCCTCCCCTTATAAAATTCTTACTCGGTTATGTAACTCTTATCCATTATGGCATTGTCTCACCAAGTGGTACATGTTAATGGTGCAGATGGCATGCACAAAGCAGACCGCTCGCAAGTCCACTAGAGGCAGAGCTCCCCGCTATCAGCTTGCTCCATGTACCCATCAACGTCACACGTTTCTTGGAGAGTTTGGGATGCCTACTCTCTTGTGGAGAGTGCTCAGCTATGTAGGCTATCCTGATGGAATGGAGCCCCGCTACTTCTAGGCAAATGAGCAGTTGGGGGAGGGTCTCTTTGTTACTGTGGAGACCGTTGTTCATCCCTAAAGTGACGGTTCTGAGTGGACAGGTTGGTGTTATGAGTCAACTGGCAAGATTGCTGAAGAAGCAGCTGGTAGGGCAGCCTTTGGGATACTGAGGGATATCATGGATCGTTTTCCTCAGGAGCTATCAGCTGCTTTGGTTGGAGTCTTTCCAAGGGGCAACCCCTCCACTGACTCATGGCAGCAGGCAAGAGGAAGATCTTTGGAGATCAGTGTAGCAGAAGGGCAGAATAGTGATAACCCTGCCATGAGCGCCATGTTCGAAGTGATGAAGGTGTTAGATGGAGTAGAAGGTAGCCTAAGACGTGTGTCTGGTGCTCTTGGTCATGCTCGCGAGGACCGACGTCAGCTTCAGAGGGAGCACGACGCCGAGATTGAGAGGCTCAATGCAGAGATGGCTTAGTTAACTCACCAGAGGAATGTAGCCTAGTCCACAGAAGATGTTCTGAGAGCTCGACAGTTTGAGCTGGAGCAGCAGCTAGCCAATGCGGAAGAGTACAACGATAACCTACATGAGGAGGTTCATCAGCTGAATAACCAGCTCCACCCTTACATTCTGCCTGGAGCCACAGAAATGGATCTAGAGGAGGACGAGGAAGAAGAAGTGGAGCCTGAGGGAGGAGAGGATCCTATCTCTGACCTCGATAGTGATCATGATGAGGATTAGATCGCTTAGTCCTTAGTGGAAGGGCTAATGTATCACCTTTATTCATGTAATGGACCTGTAGTTCGAATTTGGTATTGGTAATCCGACTATCATGTAATATTGTTAATCGCACGACTATCGCACGTTTGGTTGAACATCAATGCAATTCCAGTCCTTTGTTGGTGATCACGATTTAAATTTGCTTGCGTTATGAGCGTGATAAGTGGTCAAATTGGGGATGCCATGTTGCGAGAATGAATTGTTATGCCTCTATTTTTATTGTGAATTTGAGAATTTTCTCCAGTAATTTCAGTTTGGCATGAGTACATAATTCATCTGCAATCTCTTGACATCAACCAATAATCGCTTATTGTTGCAACTTCGCAGATGACGCGCACCCGTGCTGGAGCTGGTGGTAGCCAGGATGGCAATAATGATGACTTACCACCACCACCGCCACCGTCCGCTCAGGAGTTCTTTACCCAGTTCTTGGGGAGCCAAAGGACAATGGAAGAAGCTTTGTGCCTCATCGCGCAAAACACCGCTCGTGGCCACCCACATCAACCAGGGGCCGAGCCAAATCAGCACAGTACATTCAAGGAGTTTCTGGATACGAAGCCTCCAATCTTCAAGGTGGCTGAGGAACCACTGTAGGCTGACGAGTGGGTCAACACCATTGAGCAGAAATTTTGTCTGCTAAGGGTCATAGAGCATCTGAAAGCTGAGTATGCTTCTCATCAGCTACAAGGACCAGCAGGGATCTGGTGGACACATTTCTTGTCATCTCTGCCTGCTAATGCGTGAGTGACCTAGGAATAGTTCAAGATAGCTTTTAGGGGACATCATATTCCCCCAGGCCTAATGCGCATGAAAGCAGCTGAATTTATGAGGCTCACTCAAGGAACGAAGACCCTCATAGAATATATGCATGCATTAAACAACCTATCCAGATATGCTCCAGGTTTTGTTGATACGGAAGAGAAAAAGATAGAGAGCTTCAAACGGGGTCTGGGTACCAAACTGATGAAGACCATGGCCAATTCTAGGTGTGCCACGTACAATGAGTTTATTAGTGATGCCTTGACCCAAGAAAACCACAATAACATGCATGCAATTGCTAAGGGTCGCAAGAGGGCACATGAGGCCGGTGCCTTCGGATCTTCCCAGTCAAAAGCACCTATCACAGCTAGGCCACAATTCCGTCCACCTGCACCCAAGTTTAGGCCTCCACCACCTAAAGCTCAAAATAACAGGCCACAGAAACCATTCCATAAGGCATTCACTATTGCCTTACCAAAAGGGACTAGCAGTCAGGGAAGCTCCACAGGACCTAGGAATAATTAACCATGTTTCAACTGCAACCAAATGGGTCATTGGGCCAAGGAATGCCCCCACCCCAAGAAGAATGGCAACCCAAATCAGAACAATCAGAGGCAGGCAAACGCAAGGGCACGTCCAGGATACATGCATTATACCGCTGTTGAGGAAGTGCCCGCTGGAGAAGTTGTCACGGCTGGTATGTTTCTCGTCAACAAGCATCCCGTTGTTGTTTTATTTGATTCAGGAGCTTCTCATTCATTTATGAGTCAAGCATTTGCATCTAGACATGATCAAGAAATAATTGAAGTAAGCAAAGGGGGTTATAACATAAGTTTAGCAGGGGGTACTGTTACTACCAAAAAGATAGTCAAAAATGTGCTCATCTCTATACAAGGGAGGGAGTACACAACGGATTTGATAATATTGCCCGGGTTATCGATAAGTGTAATCTTAGGCATGAATTGGATGAAGTATCATGGTGTTCTTATTGACACTAGCACCCGTACTATTATGTTGAGAGAACCCACGGGAGGGAATGCTTTTCTAGTACCACTCTCCCGCAACTTTGAACTCCAACACTTAGCTTGTGCTATTCAAACCACAACGCTTTGCGATATCCTATGGTTTGTGAGTTTCTGGATGTATTTCTAGAGGAATTACCAGGTCTACCACCGGATAGGGACGTGGAATTTAAGATCGAGTTAGTGCCAGGTACGACACCCATATCAAGAAGGCCCTATAGAATGCCACCTAATGAGTTAGTAGAACTTAAGGTTCAATTGCAAGATCTATTGGACAAGGGTCTTATCCAACCTAGCTCATCTCCGTGGGGATGTCCAGCCTTGTTTGTGAAAAAGAAGGACAAATCACTGAGAATGTGCGTAGATTACAGACCACTCAATGCTGTGACCATCAAGAACAAATATCCATTGCCTCGCATCGACATCTTGTTCGATCAGCTAGCGAAGGCAAAGGTATTCTCCAAAATTGACTTGAGATCGGGCTACCATCAGATAAAGATCAGACCAGAGGATATACCTAAAACTGCTTTCTCTACTAGGTACGGCTTATACGAGTATTTGGTTATGTCTTTCAGGCTAATAAATGCTCTAGCCTACTTCATGTACCTGGTGAACTTGGTATTCATGCCTGAACTTGACAAGTTCGTGGTCGTGTTTATCGATGATATATTGATTTATTCGGAAAATGAGTCAGATCATGAAGAGCATCTAAGGATTGTTTTATCCAGATTGAGGGAGCATAAGCTATATGTGAAATTTAGCAAGTGTGAATTTTGGTTGAGCAAAGTACCTTTCTTTGGTCACATCTTATCAAGAGATGGAATCTCTGTAGACCCATCAAAAGTACAAGAGGTCATGGATTGGAAAGCCCCAACTTCGATTCATGAAGTTCAGAGTTTTCTAGGGTTAGCAGGGTATTATTGTCATTTCATTCCAGATTTCTCAAAGATAGCTAAGCCTATGACCAGACTACTTCAGAAAGATGAGAAGTACAAATGGACACCAGAATGTGAAGCAGCTTTTCACACCCTTAGAACTTTGTTGACTACAGCACCTGTGCTAGCACAACCAGACATTAAAAAGCCCTTCGATGTATTTTGTGATGCATCAGGCATAGGCTTGGGTTGTGTGCTTATGCAAGAAGGAAGAGTTATTGCATATGCTTCATGGCAATTGAGAAAACATGAAGTCAACTACCCTACACATGATTTAGAACTTGCAGCAGTTGTTCATGCATTAAAGATATGGAGACATTATTTGTTGGGCAATGTATGTCATATATATACTGACCACAAAAGTCTCAAGTATATCTTTACCCAACTAGAGCTGAACATGCGACAACGAAGATGGTTAGAGTTAATTAAGGACTACAATTTAGAAGTACATTACCATCCGGGTAAAGCTAATGTAGTAGCAGATGCACTCAGTCGAAAGTCCCATTGCAACACTATAGAAGCATTATTGGAGGATGGATTCAACTTGTTACATCCTGCTGTACTACACAATATCACAATCAGTTGTTCACTTGAGAGCAAAATCATAGAGCTACAGCAGACAGATGTAGGAATAAGTCACATCAAGAGAAAAATGCAAGAGCAAGAAACCAAACATTTTAGATTGGATGAAAGAGGTGTATTATGGTTGAGGACCGACTTGTGGTAACAAAAGACCATGAGCTAAGGAATCAAATTTTAGATGAAGCTCACTCGTCCAAATTGTCTATCCATTCGGGTAGTAGTAAGATGTATCAAGATTTGAAAACCTGTTTTTGGTGGACTAAGATGAAGAAAGAGATCGCAGCCTATGTTGCTAGGTGTGATAACTGCAGTAGAGTAAAAGCTGTCCATATGAAATCTGCCGGATTACTTTAGCCATTGCCTATTCTAGGATGGAAATGGGAGGAAATCAGCATGGACTTTATCATAGGCCTTCCAATGACACCACAAGGTCACGATTCAATATGGGTTATTATTGATCGTCTCACCAAGTCAGCACACTTTATACCCGTGAACACACAGTATATAGTTGGGAAATACGCTGAGATATATGTTTCCCAGATCGTGAGACTGCATGGAGTACTTAGGACTATAATCTCAGATCAAGGACCACAGTTCATAGCTCGTTTCTGGGAGCACTTACACCAGGCTTTGGGACCAAGCTAATCAAAAGTTCGGCATACCATCTGCAAACTTCAGGACAGACAGACCGAGTGAACCAAATCCTAGAAGATTTGCTTAGAGCTTGTGTTATATCTTCAAAAGGTTCATGGGAGAAATGGTTACCTTTAGCTGAGTTCTCCTATAACAACAGTTATCAAGCGAGTATCAAAATGGCTCCATTTGAAGTATTGTATGGCAGAAAATGTAGAACTCCATTGAATTGGATTGAGCCCAGTGAAAGGAGATGCTTTGGTATTGACTTTGTCAATGAAGCCGAAGAGCAAGTGCGTATCATCCAACAACATATGAAGGCAGCTCAATCAAGATAAAAGAGTTATGCCGATAGAAGAAGAAGACCACTGACTTTTGAAGTGGGTGACTATGTATACTTGAAAGTATCGCCCATGAAAGGTGTGAAGAGATTTGGGATGAAAAAGAAGCTTTCACCCAGATATGTAGGGCCATACAAGATTTTGGAACAAAAAGGAAATGTTGCGTATAAGTTACAACTTCCACTAGAGATGAGTGCAATATTTGATGTCTTCCATGTTTCTCAGTTGAAGAAATGTCTTTGAGTACCTGAAGAAGCTATTGCACCCACCAATGTTGTAACAGAACCGACCAAATCATAAGAACGTAAGTACAAAAACAATCACCAAAGCGATCAAATTCTTGTACTTAAGCTCCCAAAATCCCGGTAGTCCAGAAATCACGAAGGATTTCAACCAACTCTCGACATATAAACCAAGATCGTAGTGATTCAACACACACACATCATCCGTTATAACATTTCATAATAAGCATTCGGATACATCCATCAGAGTTTAAATAGAATATTACAAACCAAGTTTGAGTGTGCGGAAGCAACATAGTTTAGTACAAAACATCATAGTTTTCAATTACATTGCCAAGTCTCAGTCATGTCCCACAAAAGCATTATCAGGTACGAGAACTAGTAGAGACCATGCCCAATAGTCTAGTCTTCATCCCCAGCTGGGAGAAGGCAGTACTTGCAACAACCAAAGTAGAACTGGTCATCTGCAACAGGTGGGAGATAAACCCTGAGTACGAGAAGGTACTCAGCTAGACTTACCCGTCAAAACCAGAAATAAAAGACACCAAGGATCATGCGAGGCTTTTCAGGTGGGCTAGCTTGACACAGTTGCATAAAAGAGCTTATGATTATAGTAACCAATTTAAACTTAGCATCAAGCTTATCATCATTTACCTGTCCACTAGATTAGCACCTGTACTAGAGCACTCACTTATTAGGAGCAAACAATATTAACCATAGCAGGTATAATAAGGCTGTCATCATCATATCATCATTTCCGAACCATTAGGTTATTTAGTGTATCTACATTGGAGATAAGCCCGTCAAGTTCTCACTAACCGGGAGAGACGGCGACTCGAATCGAATTACAACTCAGCTAAGGGGGTATTCCTAACTCTCACCCTGGCATACTTAGCAAGGGTAGTCATGGGTTACCTTTAGTACAACTCAGGAACCAAAATTCACGGGTTCGATCAGCGCCAGCGCTCTCAGGGATTACCCTTCTGCCAGGACGATCAGGACTTTTAAATCACATGCCCTTGGACTCACGCCTACGGCTCCCTTCCGAGGTGTACTTTATACTTATCGACTCCCGGCCTGAGGTGAGCTACTCGGCTTCGCGGTCGGTCTTCAAACATGGCCAACTAAGAGAGAGGCATGCATTCAACATGAACAGGAAAGGCTCTAAGAATCAGTCCTTAAGCGACACAGACAGAGTCACTACAAACCGGCAAGCCTCCGTCCGGTCTTCATTTCAAATTAAGACTGGTTCTTTTCCACGATAGCAAATATAGCCAACCATGCCACATGTATCTTCCTATATCTCGCAGGTGACAGGAAATCACCTGACTTCTACCGTGTTTAAGCAGGGCTAAGCAATACACGAGCCTGAGCTACATAGGATTCAGGGTAACAATATCTGGACAAGGAATGGGGTAACCAATACAGGAAGTGTTTGCATCCAACACCTAAACTTAATGCAACAATATATGTAATAATAATACTGTAACTGCATTTCAGAAATTAGGAGGCTTAATATGCTCTGAGGCTTGCCTTTCACAAAGTTGCAAGGACGGTGATCCGGGCACTCAACGGCGACCTCGTCTAGCACTTCTCCTGAAGGCTGCTCCTCCTGAACTTCCGGTGTCGGCTGCTGCTGCTCGCTCGGTTCCTCGAATTCCAGTAGTGTTACTCCCTCCGGTACACCTATTGCATGCCGATGCATGAGATAAATATCATGGATGCATAAGGAATGACATGATGCTCATGATGAATGAATTACAGTAAGTGTTTACGAAAGCATCACTGGACACTCGTTTACCGAGTAAGACTAGCCCTATTCAATTCACTTTAAGCATGTATCTAACTTAACTTAAAGAACAAGATCAACTTACCTAACTTGCATAACCTAAGATAAAGATGCTCATCTTCAGTTAAGGGCCTAACACCTAGAAATATTACCACAACTTAGAAATAGTAAAGGTATACATAATTTAACATTTAAAGTTTCATATGCATACAAGTATTCCCTTAATTCATTCCCAACCAGAGTTCTACAATTCCAAATGACTTGTATGAGGACATTCTAGAAAGCTTATGAAATTTTCTACAAATCAATGGTAAACAGCAAAGCATGATTCTTATGTTAACCAAATCAATTTCCAGTAAACCTAGAATCTGTTCCAGAAATAACAGGGTTACTAGCTTAATTATTTAATGATGACACAAAAGCATAATTTGACCAAGCCAAGTTAACCAACATGTTTTGCATACTACAGAAACACTAGAAAGTATAGTGCCAACTTCTAAATAAATTATTTAATATCCTTTTCTAATTTATTTAGTTAATTAAGTGATTAAAGCAATATATAGCAAAACTATTCATAAAAATCTACAAAAATTACAATAGCTATCTCATGCTTCACATAGACTACCATAAAAATTTCAAAGCCATTGAGCAAGCAGAACTTGCTGTATCCCAAAATAACAAGTGGCATGTCCATTTTTAGCATAATTAGGAAACCCTAATGAAAAGTCTCAAGCAATAGATTTCACATTTTTCCTAGCATCATTCTAGCATAAGAACCTTACTCACCAAATTTTACCTATACTGGATGTATAGAAAAATTATGAAAATTCACACAAGATCCATCCATTGATAAAAAGAAATTCTATAACTCAAAAACTATACATGCACTAGCTCTGAAATTTTAACCAGAGATTCTACTAAGCAATAATAGATTACCCACAAAATTTCATCATTTTTGGACCACAGAAACTCAAGATAAAATTCAAACAAATTTGCATGTATCCAAAAACACATTTCAAAGTCCTATTTAATTTATCCAGAATTTCTTAAACATGGGCTCATATAATATTTTTATTAAATACTAGACATGACCAGGAACTTAACAAAATTGGAACCATCACATTTGGATCTACCAAACTTGAGTTACACATTTTTGAATCTATACCCAAAACTGTGAAAAACAATTAAACAAAACAAAATGGAAAAACCTACACAGCTACTGGGCCAGCCCAAGGAAATGGCGGCCCGCGAGCAACGCTGGGGCAGCCCAGACAATGGCGTGGCCCACGCTGGGCTCCCGCCTCAGCCGCGACGACTGACAAGAGGGGCCCGCGCATCAGCGAGACAGACAGGGGAAAGGAGCGGACGGCGACGTAGTTCATCGCCGGTGGCTTCTCCGGTGACGGCAACAGCGCCAACTTGTTTGCCTCACCCGAGCGAACCTAGGGGAACCCTTTATTGCAGCTACTGACATAGCTAGAGGGGGTGGCGATGGCCACGGCGACGACAGGGCCGGCTCCGGCGATGCTACGGCGTCGCAGCCCAATAAGGCAACCCTACGAGCTACGGTAGCACTCCTAGACCCTAGCACGAGATAGAGGAGGGATGGCAAGGACGCGAGGACCACTGGCCACGTGGAGCGCCAACTCCGGCGAGGGCAGCCATGGCGGCGGTGGAAGGAAACCGAAAATTCGCCCTTACTGAGGCTCGATTGACCCGACGGTGAGGTAGAGAGGGTAGAGAAGACTTCGGCGAGGCTACAGGCGGACTGGGCAACCCATTTTCGTGGTGGCGAACGTGCACGATGATGGCGATGCGCGGTCGGCAATGGCGAACTGCTTGAGCTCGCTTGCAGCGCGTGGTGGAGGCGAAGAAATGAGACTGGAGCGTGCAAGTGCGTCGGGCAGGCGTGGGGTGGCTTCAAGACGCGGCTAGCCATGCCAGGGCATCCACGGTGCGTGGCCTGCGTGCTTAGGTGAGCGGCGACGGGTGGCGCCACACGGCATCGTCTTTTTGAACCGGTCGGCCACGTTCACTGAACGTTTTCTGAAAACATGATTCAAATATCATCGACGGTGACTGACAGAGCAAGTTTGACGGTGATTTGCTCCTAAACTGTGATGATTTAGATCATGCCATAGTTAACAAAATTGATCATCTATATGTGAACTACAACTCTTATCATTGGAGCTCGAGCTGGTTTGGCTTTATTTGTTAGGGAGATACAAGTCTCCAAACATTGGTACACAAAACTGTACTTCACTTTAGGACTTAGAAAATTTGCTAAGTATGAAATCAGCATGGACATGTGACTTGTGGGCCATGTTTGAGAATGTTCCACACATTTTCATGAGTTGGTCATAAAACAACTTTTGTTCCTTAATAAATTAGCTACAACTTTTGTAAAGAGTGTAAAGCCATGCAAGGTTTCTAAGTGGGTCTTTTAAATCAGTCAAACAGTGACACTCCAAGGGTCAATTCTAGTCAAACCTTCACTTGAGGGCATTTTGGTCATTTTGATCTACATGAACAATGTCCCAACAAGTAACCTAAGTGTAGTTAAGGTGTAATAGACCATGATCAACCACTTTACAAAATTGTTATACCACTTCTAAAGATCACATGTGATAAAGCAATTAAAACAAGCAATTCATTCATATGTTTCAATTCCATGTTTCACATGTTTCATGACCTTGTGGTTATTTTATACTTGTCATATTACTACCATGTTGCCATGTTTCAAGGTATGAGAAACTCAGGTGGCATTCACATGTTACACCATTACTATTCACAACACTCAAGTATGAAACATACACAATTTGAAAAATGTTGCATATGCATGTTTCAATAACAAAGGCATGATGAGATAGATGATGCACATGTTTATGAAATGAAATGCAATTAGTCGAAGCCAAACACCTAGGGTGTTACAAACGTGCAGCTTCAATCAGATTTGACCTATGAAGAAAAGCCAATTCAAGTATTAGAGGAGATGGAGAGAGTAACACGGAGTAAGATTATTAAGTTCTATAAGGTGGTGTAGAATGATCATAGTGAACAAGATGCTACGTGGGAAAGAGAAGATTATTTACGAGAAGTTTATCCCGCCTTTTTCTAAGAATGGTAGGTCTTGCAAATCTCGGGACGAGATTTTTATAAGGGGGAGGGGTTGTAACACCTCGGGTGTTAGCCTTGCATAACTTGACTTGTATAACATGAGCATGATCATCAAGCATTCATAAACAAGCATTTACAATTAAAACATTGGATTGAAACATCTACAACATTTGCTTGTTATCGCATGTTTCTTTGAACATATGCAACTTTTCTCATTATTTCATGTCTCCATGTGTATATGCATATGATCATGAGTGTATACATGTAGATGGTTGATTTGAGTCACAAAAAATATTGGCAATACTTAGGTTGGCAAATGGACATAGTTCATGAATGTCATTTCCCATGATCAAGCCCTTAAGTCATGTTTCTTGTGATTACACTAAATAGCTCTATGAGTGACTAATACATGAAATGATTGTATGACCTTGCAATTAGCCTAAACATGTTTAGAGTATCATTATGAACAACTTTGATATTCATGGTTAGGGGTAATTAGGTCATTAAGCCATGATTTGAAGTGTGTCATCATTTAAATGTGACATGTTTGACCAAGTTTGAACTAGATGTTAGAGACCTTGCATGGAGGTGGTCACTAAAGCAAAGTTGTAGTATTTGCTATAAGGAACAACTTTTATTTTTGGGTCATTGAATGATTCAGCTCCTAACATGTTTGAAATTGGATCACAAAAATTAGTAAAATCAATATTTCAACACTTATGAAATTTTTCCTAAGTCATATCGACTGACAGCCTGATAGGCTGATCTTTGGGAGGACATTACTCAATATTGGTTGAGAACTAGAACTAGATCCTTGAATAAGAATTGTAGCTGGTACATAGGTTT
Organism: Miscanthus floridulus; assembly: GCF_019320115.1. NCBI lineage: Eukaryota > Viridiplantae > Streptophyta > Magnoliopsida > Poales > Poaceae > Miscanthus > Miscanthus floridulus. The sequence continues at coordinate 70,381,448 of NC_089588.1, forward strand.
ACCATTTCGGTTTAGAGTGTTTGCACGTTGGAGCCATGGATTAGCAAATGCATCGTCATGTAAACCCGCTGTCAGGCATCATGTCACGAGTCTGAACGAACTGAATCACTCGGCATAGTGGCCGACTGGCGTTAGTGTCCGCACACCATGTGGAGTCTCGTGGCGGCCGTGCGTCGCTGTTGCCTTGACTGCGTAGGCCACAACACGCCTGAGCCCGGCATTATCACCCCAGCACCCGCCCGCTCCTGTCCACGCCCTTAGTTTCGCATTCTCGGCTCCTCCTTCACTGTCCACTCGCCCGCAGCAGCTGCAGCCTCGGCGCCGAGAGCCCGCCATCACCGTTGAATGCGCCAGCTCGCGCCTAGCTCCTCCATCACCACCGTAGCCCTCCACCACCACCCCAGCAGCTCACCGCACCCACCCGTGCCTGCTGCCGGTGCTCGGTAAGCTTCAGCCCCACACACAGCCTCGCCAGAGCTCCGCCGCCAACCCCGTCGTCGTGGTCATGCCACCACCGTCCACATCTTGCCATGCTAGTTGATGCGCTAGGTTTCCCATAGCCCGTAGATGCTTGTACGTGCATTTGATTGAGTCATCGTGGCTTCCACCAGCGTAACGCCGTCGACCCACACCTTCACCCCGCCATTGATGCCGCCATAGTCGCTAGCTCCGACAAGAGGTCCCACCAAGTAGTGCATTGTGTGCGCGAGGTCGAGTAGATCATTGTGTGATGATGTCACCGCTGGCAAGTTCGCCGTTGGCGAGCTCTGGCCGCGCCAGTAGAGTAGCGCCGCCTGCTCTGTTCTTGTCTCGATGACATGTGGGGTCCTCTGGCAGCGGGTCCCACCGGTCAGTGACTCTGTATTTGAAAGCTAGTTCATTTTGAATTCAGATTTGAGTGTGTTTTGTAATTTTTAGATCTCCAGTTTGGTAGCTTCAAAAATTGTGTAATAAATTTGGTAGTGTTCCTTAGGAAGTGTAGTATTTAAGAAAAATATATTCTTGACATTTATAGTAGAAATTTTGGGAGATTTAAATGGAGATTTGAAATGTGTTTTTGAATGCATGCAAACTTGTTTATTTTATATCTAGAGTTCCTGTGCTCCAAAAATTATGAAATTTTTGTGGTAAGCTAGTCTTAATGTATATGAGCTCTGGTAAAAATTTGAGGATCAGTGCATGTGTAGATTTGTAGTTATAGATTTTTCTTTTATAAATAGTGAATCCTTGTATGAATTTTTATAAATTATTTGTGAATCCATTATTCCTGAAATTTGTTGGGGGATATTGTAGTACCATAAGGATGCTAAGAAAAATAGGAAATCTATTGCTTGACACTTTTCACTAGGGTTTTCTATTTATGCTACTTTAAGCCTTTCTGTCTTGTCATTTTTGTATAGAGTGTTTTATTGAATAAAATGGCATGAAACTTTTAAAGTAGTCCTTTGATAGCATTAGTAAGGCACTGTAAAGTTTTAAGAATTTATGATGCAATTTGATATATGTTTATTATTTAACCTAAATATCTAAATAAAATAATAAAGGCACTTAAATAAATAGTTTGGGCTTCACCATTATATTGTCTTGAATGTATTTGGTATGCTTAAACTGTTGGTAGGCTTTATGTTGTCAAAATTTGAGTGATTACATAAAGTAGGAGTATTGTTGCTTTAAAATGCAAATTTAAAAGGGTTCCGGACAGGTTCTGTAGTTTGATAAGTTGCATGATAAGAATGATGTTTGCTGTAAAAATGGTTAATAACAAAGTTGTAGATAATTTGATAAGCTTTCCAGAAAGTCCTGGATCACTGCATTTGGATTAATAGAACTCCAGTTATGAGTAAAACAAGTAGCTGCTGTTTTGTGATATAGTAGATGCATTGTGGAAGTAGTTAATTAAATAATCGAGAAGAGATATGCACCTACTCAATAAACATGATGCACTTGTTAATACCATGCTGTTACGAATACTCACATGAATGCATTCATCATGCTGTACTTGTACGCATGTATGCATTTGCAATACCTTATGCCATATTCATGCATCTAGGATCGGAGGAAGAGATAACGTTGCTGGAATTCGACGAAGCAGAGGAAGGGGACCAGCAGGAGAATCCTCAAGCCATAGCTCCCGAAGGCGTGGAGCAGAATCCTAAAGAGCTTTCGGAGTGTCCTAACCACCGCCCCACTTCCTTTCTACGAGGCAAGCCCCGGAGCATTCTAAGTCTCCCAGTATTTTACAAATGATTACTTAAGTACTTATGATTGATGCACTAGGTTATAAGAGTTGAATGAAACCACTTGATGCATATACATTCCTTGTCCAGATATTACACCTTTAACCGGTATAGGTCCAGGATCGAATATATGCTTAGCCATGCTTAGACTGGTAGAAGTCGGGTGATGTCCTGTCACCTGCGAGATATAGGTGGATACCGGAGCACGGTTGGCTATATTTGCTATCGTGGAACAGAACCATGGGGTAAAAGAAAATCGAGATCGGACGGGATGACGATAGAGAAGCAACAAGACATGGAGGTCTTGGGTGTGGATCTATCTCCGTCTGTGTCGATTAAGGACTGTACCGTTGTTGGCGCTTCTGACAAGATTGAACGCATGCCTCTCACTTAGTTGGCCGGATAACTCGTTCTGACCGCGAAGCTGAGTAATTCAACTCAGGCCGGGACCCGTTTTGTTGTGCGCTCCTTCTGGGGAATGACCAGACTGAGCCCAAGGGCAGGCTAGGCCTGAACGTCCTAGCATCTGGTGTTCCAGATTGTGCGGCGCAGTATGAACCCGCGAAATGTAGACTTCAGTTGTACCAAAGGTGACCTAAGGCTGCCTTCGCGCGGTATGCCTGGGTTTGTGTTAGGAATAAATTCCCAGCTGGTTGAAATCGATTCGAATCGCCGTCTCTCCCGGATAGTGAGAAACTTGGCTAGTCCCAACATCATAGTAACTGTGTTATGGAACATGATGGTTCGAATGAATATGGAAGTACAATACCTGCTATGGTTACTATTGTATGCTTTTAAATGATATACCACATGTTTGGCATAGGATAGTTGCTAATCTAGAAATGGATAGTTATAATTAACTTGTTAAAGGAATTCGAATTGTACGACTAAGTTAATTGCCTTTATGCAAAATGTTGTCAAGTTATCTCCACTTATATAGCCTTGCATAATCCTTGGAGTCATTCTATTTCTGGTTTATGATGGGTAAGTCTAGCTGAGTACCTTCTCGTACTCAGGGTTTTATTTCCCATTGTTGCAGATGGCACTGTGTATCATGGTTATTGCAAGAGTTGCTTCTATCATGCCGTGGATGAGGAGTAAGCCTTGGGCAGGCTTCTTTATTAATCCCTATCTTTGCTTTTGTGGACCGTGATCCTACTTGGCACTGTATCAAACTATGTTGGAAACTTTATTTTCGAACTTATTTGCTTCCGCTTTATCTATCAAACTCGGTTTGTAATAACTTTTATTTGTACTCTGATAATGAAATGTATTTGTGAACTTTATGTAATATGTGGCATGTATGTTGAATCATGTACGATCTTGGTTGTTGTAAATCGTTTATTGAGACCCGTCGTGGTACTCGACGGACTACCGGGTTTATATGGGTTCAAGTATGACAGTACGACCACTTGCGGGCTGCCATCGTACTTGTACTCTTATAAATTGGTCAGTTCTGCGATAGCTGCTGCTGACCAGACCACATCATTGCCGCTGTTAGTCAACCTCACGCCAAGCGCAACTATGATGAATAGTACCAAAAGATCCTCAATGGCCTGTGCCCTCTTCATAAGAACGCCAAACAAAAGATGAAGAACTGCCTCGGCTTGGCTAAAGAGTTTCAGGACAAAAAGCTAGAAGACGACGCCAACGATGGAGCCAGAGACCGCCGACCACCAAGGGGCCACAACAATGCCTTCTAGGACCATGACAAGGTGGTCGCCACCATCTTCGAGGGCCTCGCCTCCACCGAGAGTAGAAGAGAATGGAAACTCACCGCACGGCGGGTGCTCTCCATCACTACGGAATATGCCACCACCAACCCCAGCTATCGCCCATAGTTTGAGGTCCCCATCACCTTCAGTAGGGCCAACCAGTGGGTGGACATCCCCTACACAGGGCATTTCCCCCTCGTCCTTGACGCAACCATCCAGAAGGTGTTTTTAGAAAGGTGCTCATCGACGGTGGGAGCGCTCTGAATCTCCTCTTCGTCGGAGCCCTAAAGGAGCTGGGCCTCAAGCTATCAGATCTCACACCCTCCGACTCCTCGTTTTAGGGTGTGGTACCTGGTAGGACCTCCAAACCGCTTGGAGAGATCACACTAAGAGTACAGTTCGGCACAGCAAGCAACTACCGCATCAAACACATCAACTTCTACATCGTCGACTTCAACACCGCCTACCACGCCATACTTGGTTGGCTATCTCTGGCCAAGTTCATGGTTGTACCACACTACACGTATTTGGTGTTGAAGATGCCTTCGCCTGTAGGAGTTCTGGCCCTGCGGGCCAACCTCTCCATTGCCTACACCTATGAGACAGAGAGTCTCACTCTCGCCGAAGCCATCGACCTCTCCATCTAGATGGCTAGCGTGGTCACCAAAGCCAAAACGTTGCCCCCCGACAACATGGAGATCCTAGAGCTAGAGCCTCCCCGTGCCTTCGCCAAGTCTAAGGAAATAAAGGAGGTCGACCTCGGCCTCAATGACCCCTCCAAGACCATGAAAATTGGGGCTCACCTTGACCCCAAATAGAAAAGCGTGCTCGTCTCCTTCCTACATGCCAACACTGATGTGTTTGCTTGGAAACCTATAGATATGCCGGGGGTACCATAGGAGAAGATTGAGAACTCCTTGAATGTCTCACCCAAGACCAAACCAATCAAGCAGAAACTCCGTTGATTTGTGCCAGACAAGGAGGCTATTAGGGTAGAAATAAAATAGCTCTTAGCTACCAGATTTATAAAAGAAGTGTATCATCCTTAGTGGTTAGCAAACCCTGTTCTCATTCGAAAAAAGAATAAATAATGGAGAATGCGTGTTGATTATACTGACCTTAACAAACACTGCCCTAAAGACCCCTTCAGCTTGCCTCGGATAGACGAGGTTGTAGACTCCACCGCCGGCTATGAACTGCTCTCCTTCCTTAACTGTTACTCTGGCTATCACCAGATCTCCCTCAAGGAAGAAGACCAGATCAAGATGACATTCATCATGCCCTTCGATGCATACTGCTACACTACCATGTCCTTCGGTCTCAAGAATGCTGGGGTGACCTATCAAAGGGCCATCCAGATGTGCCTCGATCAATAGATCGGCCGCAACGTCGAAGCTTACATTGATGATGTGGTCATCAAGTCCAAGACTACCAACAATCTTATTGCCCACCTCAAAGAAATGTTCGCCAACCTAAAAAAGTACCGATGGAAGTTGAACCCTTCAAAATGCATCTTTGGAGTTCCATCTGGTATACTGCTGGGCTACATCGTCAGTGCTCGTGGCATCGAACCCAACCCTGACAAGGTCTTCGCCATCACCAACATGAAATGGCCAACATGCATCAAGGATATATAGAAACTTACAGGTTGCATGGCTACTTTAAGTCGCTTCATATCGCGCCTCGGCGAAAAAGGACTACCGTTCTTCAAATTCCTCAAGGCCTCCAAGCGCTTTTCCTAGTCAGAAGAGGCAGATACAACTTTTGAGCAGCTCAAGGTGTTCCTAACAAAGCCTCTGATCATGATGGCACCACAGCCAGACGAAACTCTCCTAATCTACATCGCTGCTACTTCCTGTGTCATCAGCACTGCCATCGTGGTCGAACGTGAGGAGGCTAGGCACACCTATAATGCGCAATGTCTGGTATACTTCATCAGCAAGGTCCTTAACAAGCCCAAAACTCATTGTCCTCAGGTCCAAAAGCTGCTATACGCCATCTTGATTACATCGCGTAAGCTCCGCCACTACTTCGAATATTACAAGATCACCGTGGTTACCGAGTTCCCTCTAGGGGACATCTTCTGTAACAAAGAGGCCAACGGCCATATCATCAAGTGGGCTGTCGAGCTCGGCACTTACTCCATTAAATTCAGAAGCATGCCTACGATCAAGTCTTAGGCACTTGCTGATTTCATCGCTGAGTGGACCGAGATCCAAGAGCCCATTGCCGCCACCTACCCCGAGCACTGGTTGATGTACTTCGATGGCACCCTTAACATCAATGCTGCTAGTGCGGGCATTCTGTTCATTATGTCGACCAAGGATAAGCTCCGATACGTTCTCCGGATACACTTTCCGGCCTCCAACAACGCCACCGAATATGAAGCATGTCTCCACGGGCTTCGTATAGCCATTGAGCTCAGCGTCAAATGCCTCATGGTATATGGAGACTCCACGCTGGTCATCAACTAGCTTAACAAAGACTGGTCTTGCTCCAGCAAGAAGATGGATGCATATTGCGCCAAAATCAAGAAACTTGAAGGAAAATTCTATGGCATCGAGTACCACCACGTGGTACGTGACCAAAATTAGCTCACCGACCATTTATCCAAGTTGGGCTCTTCTCAAGCCATGATCCCACCAGGGGTCTTCGTTCAAAATCTCCTGTCACCATCCATTAACAAAGATAAGGAAGTTCAGGAAGTTCCCCCACCGAGCAGCTGGTACTATCGGTACCTTCGCCAGCCGCCAATTGGAGGGAACAATTCATCAAGTACCTCACCAGCGCTGAAGTACCCGCCTACAAAACTAAAACCGAACACCTAATTCATCGAAGCAAGCATTATGTGCTGGTAGATGGCAATTTGATGAGGAAAAGTACCAAGGAAGGGATACTATAGAAATGCATCACCCAAGAAGAGGGAGTGAAGCTACTTCTCAAAATTCACTCTGGTTCCTATGGCAACCATGCGGCCTCGAGAACACTGGTCGGCAAGGCCTTTCGAGCTGGTTTCTACTGGCCCACAGCCATCTCCGATGCAGAAGACCTCGTACGACATTGTGAAGGATGCCAATTTTTTGCCAAGCAAATACATGTGCCGACACAAGAGCTGCAAACCATCCCAGCTTCCTGGCCCTTCGCATGCTAGGGACTGGATATGATTGGGCTTTTCAAGCCAGCGCCAGGTGGCTTCTGGTACATATACATCGCCATTGATAAGTTCTCCAAGTGGATTGAGTATAAACCGCTCATCTCGGCTACTACAAAGAAAGCAGTCAAGCTCTTCGAAGATATCATCCACAGATTCGGTCTCCCGAACAGCATCATCACCGACCTTAGAACTACATTTACTGGCCATCACTTTTGGGACTTCTGCGAAGACCGTTGCATCTCCATCAAATACGTCTCCATTGCTCATCCTAGAGCCAACGGCTAGGTCGAATGGGCGAATGGCATGATCCTTGATGCCCTAAAAAAGAGACTATATCAGAAAGAAGAAAAGCACCTGGGCAGATGGCTCAAGGAGCTACCAGCTGTAGTCTAGGGACTGCATACTCAAGCTACTCGTAGCACCGGTGTGTCTCCATACTTCTTGGTCTATGGCTCAGAAGCCATACTACTAATGGATATTGCCTTCCGAGCACCTAGAGTGGAAAACTTTGATGAAGAGTAGGCTATAGCTATTCGGACAGAGGATGTCGATAGGGCCGAGGAAGAATGCCTAATCACCTACGTCCGCACAGCCAAATATCTGGAAGGCTTGTGGAGGTACTACAACTGCAACATCAAAGGTCATTCATTTGCTGTCGGTGACCTCGTTCTCCATAGAAAACAAAAAACTGAAGGGATGCACAAGCTTTCCACCCCTTGGGAAGGGCCTTACATCGTCAAAGAGGTCACCCGACTAGGGTCTTATCGCCTATGTGACTTAGATGGAATCGATGTTCCCAACTCATTGCACATCGAGCACCTTATACGTTTCTATACATGAAACACTCCAGATATGTACTCCCCACTTTATGTTGAATAAAGTTTTGGTCTCCATAACTTGTCTCCACTTTTTCTCCATTGTGGTTTAACCCCCACTTACGGTCGCCGAGCTCTATGCTACTCCATAATGAACTCCAATACGAAATAGCCATAACTGCGCCGACCACGTTTCTCCAAATCTCCAACGTTATCACCGAAGAGATTTCTCCAAATCGCCGAACGATTTCTCCAAATCGCCCACACATTTTGGCCAAAAATCGTCGAATAAGTTTTCACCAAAATCGCCGAGTACTTTTCTCCAAATCACCGAACACATTTTCTCCAAAGCGCTGAATACATTTCCTCCAACTCGCCAACGTATTTCGCCACACGTTCTCTCCAACTCGCTGAACACTTTACTCCAAATCTACAAGATGTTTCATCGATCAGCGAGCAGCGTATGTTTTGTTCTATTCTCTTAGGAGACAACCTAGTTTCTGATCTCTCCCTACATGTGCCACGAGCTCCGTGCTCTGCATTATGGGTGGTTGGCTGTGGTTCCTTTGGTCATGCTTGTTCCTCCTACACATCCCTGGGCTCTGCGCTCGATGTTATGGACTATGGGCTAGCCAAGGCCGAGAGCTCAGTACAGAACTAACGGCTCGGACGCCACTTATACTACATATATCTCCAAGTTATTTTGACAATCGCCAAGCAGCACATGTTTCGCTCTATTCTCTATGGAGAAGACCCAGTCTCCGATCTCTCCCTACACGTGCTATGGGCTCTGCACTCTACGTTATGGGTGGTCGGCTGTGGTTCCTTGGTCACGCCTGTTCCTCCTACACATGCACGGGCTCCACGCTCGATGTTATGGACTATGGGCTAGCTGAGGCCATAGGGGTCAGTAGCGAACTAACTACTCGGATTCTACTTATACTCTGTATAAATACATCATGGTCAACAATACGAGGATTTTTTCACCGAAAATACAAGCAAACTGCATACACATGCACCTTGTAACATTCCTCACATACATAATTGTTTTTTGCTCTTTCGTGCATTCTAACTACACTATCAAGATATTACAGATGACAATCTCTAAGCAGATCATCGAGCTTCGCCTTCACTAATGAGGACATTCCTAGCATTCACTCATCTTCAAATGAAACTCCACTTGATAAAGCTTGTCCAATTACAAGAAGTAAAGCTAAACAATTGGAGAAGGAAATTCATTCTCAGGTGAACGCTAACCTTATGTTTAATAATCAGTTTATGCTGAATGAGCCTATGCTTTTGAGTTCTTGTTCCAATGTCCTTAGGAATGATGGAGTGTATGAACCAGCATGGGATGAAGATGGATTCAAGCCTCTGGACATTTGAACCAAGAAGCCTATGGTGTGCAAGAATAAAATGGTGGTTCATCACCTTTACATGGAAATGCAACCAGAAGCTAGATGACTGATACATGGTACGAATTCCAAGCATCATCGCGGACAGAATACAAGGAGTTATACGGTGTTCTATATGTGGATGGAAGCGTCTTCAAGTCTACTTTCCAGCCCATCAAACGGCTCATTATTTGGACTTCCCAATAAAGAGTTATGCTCATTTTAGTAACTGCTATCAGAAGCTGAAAGACGCGCGAACCAGCCACGAAATCCACTGGTGCATGCGCATGCTGCCATTTACTCCAAGTTGAACGTCCCTATCCCTATATATATCTTGTACTAGACAATGAAAGGTCAGACCTTGATGAGCTGAATTCAGAATACACAAACTCGTGGAGTTTTGTTTATGCGTGAGTCTTGAGAGGCTTGCAAACTTGTTCTTTCGATTCCTGAGGGAGTTGTAGAACGCCGAACTGCGGTTCACCCAGTTCATGCCTTCACGTCTATAGGGCGTGATTGCGTGGGCTGTTTCGTCGGTACGTGGAAGGGTGATTGTCTCGGTAGTTCGTCGCGTGGATAGCCTCGTGGTGCACTGCCTCTTCACCAGGTCACGCAGCGCCAAGTTATCAAGTTCGCGGATCCTACGAGAAGATCGGGCCACAAAACTTGCTACACGCGTTGCATAGGCGTGTGCACATCATCTGGTACCAGAGCCTCTGTTTACTCGTTAGGATTGTTCTTGTTTTTGGTAGGATAGAGTTTATATACCTACTGTCCACTAATAGCCAAAAAAGAAAACCTACAGCCCAAATTCATACGTGCTACTAATTTTGTAGTTTGCTTTATCGAGTTTTAATCCTTTAAGATTTGTCTAGTTGCTGAATTTTTCTTTTCCACATCATTCTAGTTGTTATCATTGTTCTAATCATCAAATCGCTTGCTGCATGTACCCACCCATCCCACCCTTGTTCTGATCGTCATTGCTTGCTGCATATATATAAATCAAAAAAAAACCCACCCGTTCCACCCTTGTTTTCTACCCGCCACAAATTCCCCACGTGAGTTTCTTGTTTTTGTGCTGCGCCGTCCATCTTAGTTGATCCTTATGTGCCCCTTTAGTTGAAAGTTGTGCTGCGTTTCTCACAAAGGTTAAAAGAAAAGATGTATATGGGTCAAAAGAAGGACTGAAAACAACGAGTTCTTGTTCAAAAAAAAGGGAAAGAAAAGAAGTAAAAGAGAATTGTGTTCAGCACACCACAAAGGGGTTTGGGCAGCAACAAGTTTCGGTTGGTGCAATTGGTGTTCATCTATCCACTTCCTACATCTTGTTCCTTTCTTTGAGCATCTTTTCCTTTATATTCAGCAACTTAGACTTGAGTTCTTGGATTATTATTCGGTTTTGCATTACTACATTTTAGCGCATTCCATTTACATATTACCCCACCAAGCTCCACTTAAAAGCACCGTGAGCTGTTGCACCGTAGTCTCTTCACTCTTCCACTACAGATTGCAGCCCTGGTTCTTGCCCTTTCCAGGAAGAGAAAGAACTTGTTCAGCAAGTGGTGAGGGAGTGATTCCACATATATTCCACATATATATTGTCCTTTTTCCCCTCTACTAATATGGCAGGACGTGGAGATGGTGCCGCTGTTTCGGTGGAGGAATTCCAGGAGCTGTGTACACAAATGAATGATTTGATGCAACAACTACAAACTCTCCAATTGAACATGCCTCATAGAGAACCACCACCAAATGAGGATGATGACAATGAGGATAACGAGGCACCACGTCGTGCTGCTGGTCATGGACATGGACGTGGTGGGTTTGGCCATGGTTTTGGTCATGCTCGGCGCATTCTAGTTGGAGGAAGAGATTATGATGGTGATGATGATATGTTGTCCAACATGGATGATCATCGACATGGTGGTGGCCATCATGGTTATCGTGACCGCCATCATCGTCGTAATGATGATGGTTTAAGAAACATGAAAGTGTCTATTCCCCCTTTCAGCGGACAGGAGAATGCTGATGCTTATTTTGAATGGGAGACCAAGGTGGAACAAATATTTGATTTGTATGAATACTTTGCTGAAAAGAAGGCAAAGCTTGCAGCCATTGAGTTTAAAGGCTATGCCATAACTTGGTGGAATCAGGTCCGTACTGAATATCAGAGAGTTGGGCATGTTCATATAACTTGGGAAGACATGAAGAGAGAAATGCGACGTCGTTTTGTTCCAGCATATTACTCTCGTGATCTACATTTGAAGCTAAAACGTCTTGTGCAAGGTACTCATACTGTTGATGAATATTTTCAAGAATTGGAAATGTGTGTACTTCGTACAGGGATAACTGAAGATGAGGAATCCACAATGGCTCGGTTTCTAGTTGGCCTCAATAAACCCATTGCTGATAAAGTGGATATGACAACCTACACATGTCTCACCGAGTTGGTTCATTTTGCAAAGAGGGCTGAAAGGCAAATTGCTACGTCTTACAAATACAATGCTTCATGGCGTCATTCCCAACAGCAAGGGGATGTCACGCCTCAATTCCAACAGCAAGGAGCTGCAACGCCCAAATCCTCATCTCGTGGAGCAAATAGATATCTTCCAACTTCTTCCAAACAATTGGATGTGAAAGGTAAAGCTGTGAGTTCAAGTCAGCCCACTTCTTCTACTGCAGCCACCCAACGCAAGACAAGCAAGATTGAGTGTTTTAAGTGTGGTGGTCATGGGCATAAGCAAGCTGAATGTCCCAATCGTCGTACTATTATTGCACTTGCTGATGGTTCTTATGATTCCCAAAGTGAAGAGGAGGACGAGTTTAACAATGTATTTGCAGATCTTAATCTTAACACTTGTGAGTATTCAGCAGAGGATGGTACATTTGAGCTAGGTCTAAATTGTTTAGCCATTCAACCTATTCCAACTTTTGCTCACAATGACCTATTACAAGATGTTGTTTCTCCATCTTTCGACGAGATTACTAGTGATGATTTTGATGAGTTGCTTGCTGATTTTCCTGATTTGACACGTTCTATAATGAACACACCATCTCCTTCTTTGGTGGTGAGGCGAGTTCTTTCCACTCAATTTGTTGCTGTTGAACAAGGACAACACCATAATTTGTTTCAATCCAGATGCAAAGTGAAAGGACAAGTGTGCCGTTTCATCATAGATGGTGGGAGTTGCAATAATATTGTTAGTGCTTTGCTTGTTGAGAAGCTTGGCTTGCAGCCACGTCGCCATCCACATCCATACCATATGCAATGGTTGAATAATTCTGGGACAGTTAAGGTTTCAGCCATGATTTGTTTGTCATTTTCCATTGGTGATTATCATGGAGAGGTGGATTGTGATATTGTCCCCATGCAAGCATGCCATTTGCTGCTTGGTCGGCCCTGGCAATTTGATGTGGACTTGGTGCATTTTGGACGGTCTAACAAACACACTTTCATTCACAATGACAAGAAGGTGGTTCTTATTCCATTATCTCCAGAGGAGATACATGCTTCAGATATGGCTCGCAAGAAAAGAGAGGAATCTGACAAAAGAAAATTGAGTGAGATCCCCAACACAAGTAAGGGAGAGAGTTCTAACCCATCCAGCCACATAAAGACTCATGCCAATCCTAAACAGCCACACCACACTGAGTGTCTCTTTGTGAGCAAGAGTGATATGAGAGAAGTGAGAAACACCACAGCCCCATTCTTTGTGCTCTTGCACAAGGAGGTCTTACTTTCAACTAACGATTTACCTTCATCGCTGCCTAGTGTTGTTCTTGATCTCTTACAGGACTTCGAAGATGTTTTTCCCGATGAGATACCAGCTGGACTTCCTCCACTCCGTGGAATTGAGCATCAAATTGATTTGGTACCAGGTGCTTCTCTTCCAAATCGTCCAGCCTACCACACCAATCCCACAGAGACAAAGGAAATTCAGCGACAGGTAAAAGAGCTTTTGGACAAAGGGTATGTTCGTGAATCCTTATCACCATGTGCTGTTCCCGTTCTTTTAGTTCCAAAGAAAGATGGCTCTTGGCGCATGTGTGTTGATTGTCGTGCTATCAATGCTATAACTATTCGATATCGCCATCCCATTCCACGACTTGATGACATGTTAGATGAATTGAGTGGTTCCATCATTTTCACCAAGATTGATTTGCGTAGTGGCTATCATCAAATCCGCATGAAACTTGGTGATGAATGGAAAACAGCGTTTAAAACTAAAATTGGTCTCTATGAATGGCTTGTGATGCCATTTGGCTTGACAAATGCTCCTTCAACTTTTATGCGCTTAATGAACCATGTTTTACGAGCTTTCATTGGCAAGTTTGTAGTTGTTTATTTTGATGATATTCTGATCTATAGCAAATCATTTGATGAACATCTTGATCAATCCGTCAAGTACTTGCTGTTTTGAGGGAAGAGAAATTGTATGGCAACATTGCTAAGTGCACCTTTTGCACAGACCGTGTTGTTTTCCTTGGCTTTGTTGTTTCCGCAGATGGTATTCAGGTTGATGAAGAAAAGGTTAAAGCAATAAAGGATTGGCCTACACCTACAAATGTGAGTCAAGTTCGAAGTTTTCATGGTCTTGCAGGTTTTTACAGGCGTTTTGTTAAAGATTTCAGCACCATCGCTGCACCCCTCAACAATTTGACAAAGAAGGATGTTCCATTCAAGTGGGGTAATGAACAAGACCAAGCCTTCAATGAGCTGAAAACAAAGCTTTGTGAAGCACCGCTGCTACAACTTCCTGATTTTGGTAAGACATTTGAGATCGAATGTGATGCAAGTGGTATTGGCATAGGAGGTGTACTACTTCAAGAAGGTAAACCTGTTGCCTACTTTTTTGAAAAGTTGAATGGTCCGCATCTGAATTACTCTGTCTATGATAAAGAGCTTTATGCCTTAGTTCGAGTTTTGGAAGTTTGGCAACATTATTTGTTACCTAAAGAATTTGTCATCCATTCTGATCATGAAGCTTTGAAATATCTAAAAAGTCAAGGCAAACTGAACCGTAGACATGCTAAATGGATTGAATTCATTGAAACATTTCCCTATGTTGTAAAACATAAGCGTGGAAAAGATAACATTGTTGCCGATGCCTTATCACGGAGATGTGGTTTGGTTACACAATTAGATACAAAAGTGCTTGGTTTGGAATCCATTAAAACACTCTATGCAGCTGATTCTGATTTTAAAGAACCTTTTTCTCATTGCATTGCTGGAAAAGGCTAGGACAAGTATTATGTGCATGATGGTTTTTTATTTCGCACTAACAAACTATGCATTCCAGCCTGCTCGATTCGTCCGTTTCTTTTGCAGGAAGCACATGCTGGTGGCTTAGCTGGTCATTTTGGCATCAAAAAGACATTGGACATGCTCTCCGATCATTTCTTTTGGCCACATATGCGACGTGATGTCCAGCGACATGTTGCACGCTGCATAATCTGCTTGAAAGCTAAGTCCCGCCTTAATCCCCATGGTCTTTATACTCCATTACCAGTTCCGAATGTACCTTGGGAAGATATATCCATGGATTTTATTTTGGGGTTACCTCGGTCTCAGAGGGGGAGGGATTCTATCTTTGTTGTTGTTGACCGATTCTCTAAAATGGCACATTTTATTCCATGTCATAAGAACGACGATGCTTCACACATTGCTGATTTGTTTTTCAGGGAGATCGTTCGTTTACATGGAGTACCAAGGACTATTGTTTCAGATCGGGATACAAAATTTCTAAGCTATTTTTGGAAGACATTATGGGCTAAACTTGGTACAAAGTTGTTATTTTCCACCACTTGTCATCCGCAAACCGATGGGCAAACTGAAGTTGTCAACCGTACCTTGTCCACCATGTTGCGTGCTGTGTTGAAAAAGAATTTGAAGCAGTGGGAAGACTGCCTTCCACATGTTGAATTTGCTTATAACAGGGCAGTCCATTCCACAACAAACTTTTGTCCATTTGAAATTGTTTATGGGTTTAAACCGCATACTCCCATGGATCTTTTGCCTTTACCATTACAGGAACAAGTTAACTTGGATGCAGCAAAGAGATCAGATTTTCTCAAGAAGCTACATGATGAGACAAGAAGGAATATCGAGAAGAAATCAGCACAATATGCAAAGCAAGCGAACAAAGGTAAGAAGAAGGTTACATTCCAGCCCAGAGACCTCGTGTGGTTGCATCTACGCAAGGATCGATTTCCCCAACAGCGCAAGAGTAAGTTATCTCCTAGGGATGATGGTCCGTTCAAGGTTTTACACAAGATAAATGATAATGCTTACAAAATTGAGCTGCCACCTGAATATTCCAATGTGAGAACATTCAATTTCAAAGACTTGCTTCCATTTGTTGGTGAGCCTGAGTCGAGGACAACTCCTTCTCAAGAGGGGGAGGCTAATGAGGACATTCCTAGCATTCACTCATCTTCAAATGAAACTCCACTTGATAAAGCTGGTCCAATTACAAGAAGTAGAGCTAAACAATTGGAGAAGGAAATTCATTCTCAGGTGAACGCTAACCTTATGTTTAATAATCAGTTTATGTTGAATGAGCCTATGCTTTTGAGTTCTTGTTCCAATGTCCTTAGGAATGATGGAGTGTATGAACCAGCATGGGATGAAGATGGATTCAAGCCTCTGGACATTTGAACCAAGAAGCCTATGGTGTGCAAGAATAAAATGGTGGTTCATCACCTTTACATGGAAATGCAACCAGAAGCTAGATGACTGATACATGGTACGAATTCCAAGCATCACCGCGGACAGAATACAAGGAGTTAGACGGTGTTCTATATGTGGATGGAAGCGTCTTCAAGTCTACTTTCCAGCCCATCAAACGGCTCATTATTTGGACTTCCCAATAAAGAGTTATGCTCATTTTAGTAACTGCTATCAGAAGCTGAAAGACGCGCGAACCAGCCATGAAATCCACTGGTGCATGCGCATGCTGCCATTTACTCCAAGCTGAACGTCCCTATCCCTATATATATCTTGTACTAGACAATGAAAGGTCAGACCTTGATGAGCTGAATTCAGAATACACAAACTCGTGGAGTTTTGTTTATGCGTGAGTCTTGAGAGGCTTGCAAACTTGTTCTTTCGATTCCTGAGGGAGTTGTAGAACGCCGAACTGCGGTTCACCCAGTTCGTGCCTTCATGTCTATAGGGCGTGATTGCATGGGCTATTTCGTCGGTACGTGGAAGGGTGATTGTCTCGGTAGTTCGTCGCGTGGACAGCCTCGCGGTGCACTGCCTCTTCACCAGGTCATGCAGTGACAAGTTATCAAGTTCGCGGATCCTACGAGAAGATCGGGCCACAAAACTTGCTACACGCGTTGCATAGGCGTGTGCACATCATTCACCGTCTATCTCACCGAACAGGTCTATATCGCTGGCTAGCTTCTTCGTTGCGTCCACCACCTTATCCTCCAACTGCTAGGTCTCCGCATCGCTTAGCCCTTCGGTGAACCCGCCCCCTACCGACTGAAGGTGTAACACCCTAGGTGTTAGCCTTGCATAAATTGACTTGCATTACATGAGCATGAGCATCAAGCATTCATATTTAAGCTTTTACAATTAAAACATGTGATTGAAACATTTGCAACATTGCTTGTTATTTTGTGTTTCCCTGTATATATGCATATGATCATGAGTGAATACATGTAAGTGATGGATGTGAGTCACTAAAACATATTAGCTACACTTATGATGACTAGTGGAACAATGTTCATGAAGATCATTTTGACTAATCAAGTACTTAAGTGATGCTAGGTGTGTTTAACTGAGAAGCTCTATGTGTAACCAATGCATGAAATGATGTGTGACCTTACAAATAGCTTAGACATGTTTAAAATAGCATTATGAACAACTTTGGTATTCATGGTTAAGGGTAATTTGGTCACTAAGCCAAAGTTTAAGTGTATACCATCATTTGAATGTAGCATGTTTGACCAAGTTTGAATTATGTGCTAGAGACCTTGTATGGAGGTGGTCACTAAAGCAAAGTTGTAGTATTTGGCCAGAGGAACAACTTTTATTTTTGGGTTATAGACGGGTTTAGCTCCTAACATGCTTGAATTAAGCTCACAAGAATCATCAATTCCCTGTTTTCCACACTTACCAAATTTTTTCTAAGTCATAAACCCTGACAGTGCTGACAGGCGTCACTTTGAGGTGATATAACTCGAGTTTGGTTGAGAATTAGGGCATGATTTCTAAACAAGAATTTGAGATGGTACTTAGGGCTACGATTTTTGTTTTGGAGTCATTCATTGAATCGCTTTGGATCGGGAGTAATTTCTCCTTGAAATCGCTCTGTCACGCTTATATCGAGGCGTTGATGTCTGAAACTGCTCGTTCTTCGGTGGCCGACCGGCTTCAGAAGCTGGCTACCGCGTGGACGTGAGGATGGCCACACGTCACCGCCGTCCTGCCCAGGGCAGCTGTGTCAGGCCCAAGCGTGCCTTATCACCCCCAGTGCTCACCCGTGACGCCCACACTCCCATTTTGCCTTGCACTGCTTCCTCCTTCGCCATTCACAGTAGTGTAGCCTCGCCGCCGAGCACGACATCACCTCCGTCGTCGCCTCGCGTGCACTCCACCGCACCGCCACTGTCTCCATCTCGCCTAGAGCTGCGCCGCGTCCACCTCCACCGCCTCGACATATTGGCTGAGTCAATTGAGCTTCGGTGAGGGCGTATTGCCTTTTTCCCCTCTCGCTGGAACCTCGGCCGCCATGGCCGCCTCCACGGCAAGTTTGCCACCGCTAGGCTTGCATGCGCTTTTCTTTCGGTTGTTGGCGTTAGAGCTTGGTTAGGATGGGTATTAGCTTGTGTTATGATGTTACCTCCGTTAGTGGTCCTGCTGGCGCGGAACACGATGAATCACGCCGCCGCGTTCTGACCTCCATGCCACCGCGCCGTGGCCATGCTTCTTCGAAGCTTCTCAAGCCGCCTAGGTCGCCTAGATTGGTTCACATGGTCACCATGATGCTGTAGCGCGCCTTGCCTGGCTTCGCCGTAGCCAGTGATGACTAGCGCACCACTGAGCAGCGCCGCCATGCCACCATGGCCGGCGACGAGCATGCTCCGCCCACCTCCACTGCCACCGCCTAGGTCATTCGATGCGCGTTGCTCCGTAGATCACGTAGGTTCACTTGTCTCCGTCGGCGAGCTCACTGGCGACGAGCCATGGCTAGACCGCGTTGAAGCAGCGCCGCTGCCCTACTTCGGTTTCACTGACATGTGGGGTCACTGACCAGCGGGTCCCGCCTATCAGCGACAGAAGTGAAGTAGGCTAGTTCATTTGTTCCTGTTTTTGGATGCAACTTTGAAAGTTTATAAGTTGAGCTATAGAGATCCAAAATTTGTGAACCAAATTTTGTAGTGTTCCTTAGGAAGTGTAGTATTTATGAAAATATGATATTAGAATTTGTAGTAGAGTTTTTGGAGGAATTAAAATGAAACTTGAAATGTTTTTTTAATGTATGTAAACTTGTTTAGTTTATATCTAGAGTTCCTGTGCTCCAAAAATTATGAAATTTATGTGGTGAGCTGTTCTTGACAAGTATAAGCTCTGGTAAAAATTTGAGGGTCAGTGCATGTATGGATTTGTAGTTATAGATTTTCCTTTTATAATTAGGTGATCCTTGTATGAATTTTTATAAATTATTTATGAATCCAATATTCATGAAATTTGTTGGAGGTTGTCCTAGTACCATATGGATGCTAAGAAAATATAAAATCTGTTGCTTGACACTTTTCACTAGGGTTTTCTAATTATGCTATTTTAAGCCTTTATGCCTTGTCATTTTTGCATAGGATGTTTTACTTGGTAAAATCGCATGAAACTTCTATAGTAGTCTATTGGTAGCACTAGTAAGGCACTATAAATGTTTGAGAATTTATGATGCACCTTTGGTATATGTTTATTATTTACCCTAATTATTTAATTAAATTAAGAAAGACAATTAAATAATTAGATTGTGATTAAGCATAATGTTTTCTATGGTTCTTATGATGCATAGTAACTGATGATGTCAATGGTAAGGCTTAGAAGCCATTGATTGTATACAAATAACTAATTATCGCTTTATCATTCAAATACAAGACTGCATGTATAGTTTTGATTGGGTAGATGATTTTATATGGATAATGGTCTCTAATGTAAAACTTGTTAATAACAAAGTTGTAGATAACTTACTAATCTACCTTGTGTTAAAGTTTCACAGCCATAGGACTTAGGGTTTTTGAGTTCTAGCTGTTACAAGTTGCTGTCCGAAAGGTTTACTTTCTGGACAGATTTGATTGAATGATTTGTTTGCCTAATTTAACTCTTGAATCACAGTGAGAGTATTCAAGGAAGGTTGTAGATAATTTTATAAGCTTTCCAGAAAGTCTAAGATCATGACATTTGGATAAGTAGAACTTCAGTTATGAGTAAAACAAGTAGCTGTTGTTTTGCGGTGTAGTAAATGCATTGTTGAAGTAGTGGATTTAATAATCAAGAAGAGATATGCACATACTCAGTAGAACATGATGCACTTGTTATTACTTTAGCACCATGCTGTTAAGAATACTTACAAGAATGCATTCATCATGTATCATCATATTATACTTGTCAGCATGTATGCATTCGCAATATCTTATACCATACTCATGCATCTAGGATCGATAGAGGAGATAACGTTG
The DNA here is from genome assembly GCF_019320115.1 of Miscanthus floridulus. Classification (NCBI taxonomy): domain Eukaryota; kingdom Viridiplantae; phylum Streptophyta; class Magnoliopsida; order Poales; family Poaceae; genus Miscanthus; species Miscanthus floridulus. The sequence goes on from NC_089588.1 coordinate 70,401,461, forward strand.
CTGGAGTTCAATGAAGGAGAGGAAGGGGACCAGCAGGAGATTCCTCAAGCCGCAGTTCCCAAAGGCGAGGAGCAGAACCCAGAAGAGCTTCTAGAGTGCCCTGATCACCGCCCCACTTCCTTTCTGAAAGGCAAGCCCTGGAGCATTCTAAGTCTCCCAGCATTTTACCAAATATTACTCAAGTCCTTATGATTGATGCATTAGGTTATAAGAGTTGATTGGAACCACTTGATGCATATAAATTCCTTGTCAAAAAATACTACCTTTAACCCTATATAGGTCCAGGATCGAATATATGCTTAGCCACGCTTAGACCGGTAGAAGTCGGGTGATTTCCTGTCACCTACGAGATATAAGTGGATACCGAAGCATGGTTGGCTATATTTGCTATCGTGGAGAAGAACCATGGGGTAAAAGTAAATCAAGGCCGGGCGGAGTCTATTCATGGGTTGACTCATGTGATTCCGTCTATGTCGATTAAGAACCGTACCGTTGTTGGAGCTGTTTGACAAGATTGAACGCATACCTATAACTTAGCTGGCCGAATAACTCGTTCCGACCGCGAAGCCGAGTAGCTCAACTCAGGCCAGGCCCTGCTGTGTAAGAGTGCACACTCTGGATGGTAGTAAGGATGTGCGAGGAGCCAAATTGAGCCCAAGGGCAGGCTAGGCCTGAACGTCCTAGCATTTGGTTGTCCCTGATTGTGCGGCGCTGGGCCAACCCACGAAATGTGTACTTGAGTTGTACCAAAGGTGACCTAAGGTGATCGTTGATCTAGTCTGCCTGGGTTTGTGTTAGGAACAAATTCCCAGCTGGTTGAAATTGATTCGAATCGCCGTCTCTCCCGGATAGTGAGAAACTTGGCTAGTACCAACATCATAGTAATTGTATTATGGAATATGATGGTTTGGATGAACATGGAATTACAATACCTGCTATGGTTACTATTGTATGCTCTTAAAATGATATACCACATGTTTGCCATAGGATAGTAGCTAATTTAGAGATGGATAGTCATAATTAACTTGATAACAGAATTATAATTGTATAATTGAGTTAATTGCTTTTTATGCAAAATGTTGTCAAGCTATCTCCACTTATACAGCCTTGCATGATCCTTGGAGTCATTTTATTTTTAGTTTATGACAGGTAAGTCTAGTTGAGTACCTTCTCGTACTCAGGGTTTATTTCCCATTGTTGCAGATGGCACTGTTTATCATGGTTATTGCAAAAGTTGCTTCTATCCCGCTGTGGATGAGGAGTAAGCCTTGGGCAGGCTTCTTTATTAATCCCTCTACATGTTTTTGTGGACTATGATCGTATGATGGCACTGTATCAAACTATGTTGGCAAATGCTACTTTCAAACTTAATTTGCTTCTGCTTTTATCCATTAAACTTGGTTTGTAATAACTTTGTTTCATACTCTGATGATGGAAATGTATCTGTGAACTTTATGTAATATGTGACATGTATGTTGAATCATGTACGATCTTGGTTGTTGTAAATCGTTTATCAAGACCCATTGTGGTACTCGATGGACTACCGGGTTTATATGGGTTCAAGTATGACACTGTGACTGCTTGCGAGCTGCCATTGTACTTGTAGTCTTATAAATTGGTTGGTTCTGCGATAGCTGGCATCTGAGCAAGGTTCAACGTTAATTGTCACATGTGTATTTAAAACAAAAGTTTTTGTTTTCCAAAACCCTTTCTAGCAACTAATAGCTATATAAATAGGTATTTGAAATCTAAAGTGTGTTAGTGATCACTTTCCTTATGCCCAAGTTAAGGACTATTAGGTGGCTATTTATGTACTAACTTGGGTGTTTTAAATTTCATCGTCCATACGGCGTGCTATTGTATGGATGCCATTCACTTGAATGGTAATGTATGGATCAAATGCCTCTACGCCAAGGTAAGTTGATGAGTGGCATGACCGCAAGATGTGAGCGTGCGGTCGGGGAGAGTTAGCTTTGGTACGACTATGTATGCATGCTTGCATGTGTACCTGGTGCGTATTTAATTGTGGGTATAAACTGTTATCGGGTAGCTTTGATATGGAAGTATATGTATGTATGGGTATACATATATGGAAGTATTTAGATTTACATTCTGCATATTTAATTATGGGATGGGCTGAAATGAAACTTTTATGCAGGTACACTAACAACGAAATGTGTAGCTCGACTAGTTACGCTGTATATGAGAGAACGTATGTATGCCACCATATATGTTGTTAGAAATAATTTTCCTAAGTTTGTGAGGATGTACAGAATGAGCATGCATCATGATAATTACCATTCACATAATTATATTGTTCCTCCCCTTATAAATTTATTACTCGGTTATGTAACTCTTATCCATTATGGCCTTATCTCACACAAAGTTGTACATATTGATGGTATAGATGGCAGCACCAGCTAGATGTGAGAATTTCCTAATGGTTTTCGGAATGCCTACTCTACTATGGAGAGTTTTGCATTTTGTGGGGTACCATGAACCGCCCCTTTATCATTGGAATGAAGAGTACTTGGAGGGACAACCATGGTATGAGGTGCAGCTAACTATACCAGCCCGCACCCAAGCACCCTTTTGGTAGGAGTGGAAGGCAGAATCAGAAGGGAAAACTCCTTGGGAGGCTGCCCAAGTTGTGGCCTTTGAGGTTTTGAGTCAAATCTGCCAGCAGCATGGGGATGCACTTACCGACAGTGCAGCGAGTATGTTTCCTTGGGTGGACCCATCGACAACAATATGGGAACAACGCAACCAAAATGCATTGATCAGAGATCGGGATGAGTGGGCAAATAGCTCTAGTCCCGCTATGAGTGCAATGTTTGCGGTGATGAAGATGTTTTGTACACGCCAGGACACTAGGGATTTCTGGCAGGAATCATACACCACTTGCATGGACAAGCTCATGAGAGCTGAAGCCGCACATCATAAGCTCAAGAAATGTGTGTGCAAGCAAAAGAAAGCTGCAAGTAAAGCTCGATGGGAATCTAACCAAGCCTATGCAGCTTTGGGCACTCTCCATGCCCAAATGGAGCAAGTGGATCAACAGAGAGTAGCAGCCCAAGAAGCAAGGGCTAATGATCAAGCATTGCTTGTAGGACTACGGGAGCAGTTGGAGGCCACCCGTGTTGAGGTGTCCATAGCTAGATGCCAGCGAGATGCAGCAGAGAACCATGTCACTACAGTAAGGATAGAATGAGATCGGCACCGCGACATGAGTAGCGTGCAAGACCATGCCGAAAGGGACTTACGTCAACAGCTTGCACAGGCTCAACTACAAGTGATGAACCTTCAGCATGAGGTGCACTATCTGAACAACCAGCTAAACCCTATCCTTGATGGGGAAGAAGATGGTCCAAATATGGAGGAAGATGATGATGAGGACGAGGAAGAGGAAGAAGTGGAGCCTGAGGAAGGAGATGATCCTATCTCTGACCTTGATAGTGATCATGATGAGGATTAGATCGCTTAGTACTTAGTAGAAGTGCTTAATGTATCATCGTTGGTTATGTAATGGACCTATAGTTTGAATTTGGTGTTGGTGATTGGACTATCATGTAATATTGTTATTTGCATGACTATCGCACGTCGCACGTTTGGTTAAATGCTAATGCAAAATTATAGTTGATTTATCAAAGATCATGATTTGAATATTAACGTGCTATGAGTCCGATAAGTGATCAAATTAGTGGTGTCATGTTGCGAGAATGAATTATTATGCCTCTATTTTTATTGTATGAATTTGAGATTGTCTCTAGTAATTTTAGTTTGGCATGATTATAAATTCATCTGCAATCTTTTGACATCAACCAATAATCGCTTATTGTTGCAACTTCGCAGATGACTCGCACCCATGCAGGAGCTAGTAGCAGCCATGATGGCAACGATGGTGACTTACCAGCACCGCCACCGTCGTCTGCTTAGGGTTCTTTGCCCAATTCTTGGGGAGCCAAAGGACAATGGAGGAAGCTCTGCGCCTCATCATGTAGAACACCGCTCCTAGCCACCCACAGCAACAAGGGCCCGAGCCTAATCAGCATAGTACATTCAAGGAATTTCTAGATATAAAGCCTCCTATCTTCAAGGTGGCAGAGGAACCACTACATGCGGACGAGTGGCTCAACACCATTGAGCAAAAGTTTTTCTGCTAGAGTCACCGAGCACCTGAAGGCTGAGTATGCGTCCCATCAGTTGTAGGGACCAGCAGGAATCTGGTGGACACATTTCTTGTCCTCTCTACCTACTAATGCACGAGTACATGAGAGCAGTTCAAGTTGGCCTTTTGGGGACATCACATTCCCCCAGGCCTAATGTGCATGAAAGCGGCTAAATTTATGAGGCCCACAGCAAGGGGACAAAGACCCTCAGAGAATATATGCACGCATTCAATAACCTGTTCAGGTATGCTCCAAGTTTTGTGGATAATGAGGAGAAGAAGATAGAGAGCTTCAAGCGGGGTTTGGGGCACCAAACTGATGAAAACCATGGCAAATTCCAAGTGCAACCACCTATAACGAGTTTATTAGTGATGCTCTAACCCAGGAAAATCATAACAACATGCATGCGACAGCTAAGGGTCGCAAAAGGGCATTTGAGGCAGGTGCCTTCGGATCTTCACAGTCTAGAGCTCCTATCATAGCTAGGGCCACAGTTCCGTCCACCTACACCTAAGTTCAGGCCTCCACCACCAAAGCTCAGAGCAGCAAGCCTCAGAAAGTGTTCTGTAAGGCATTCACTATTGCCTTACCTAAAGGAAATGGCGGTCAGGGAAGCTCCATAGGACCTAGGAGTAATCAACCCTGTTTTAACTGCAATCAAGTGGGGCATTGGGCCAAGAAATGCCCCCACCAAAGAAGAATGGCAATCAGAATCAGAACAATCAAAGGTAGGTGAACACAAGGGCACGTCCGGGATACGTGCACTATACCACTGTTGAGGAAGTGCCCGCTAGAGAAGTTGTCACAGCTGGTATGTTTCTTGTCAACAAGCATCCCACTATTGTTTTATTTGATTCAGGAGCTTCTCATTCATTTATGAGTCAAGCATTTGCATCTAGACATGAACAAAAAATCATTGAAGTAAGCAAGGGTGGTTATAATATAAGTTCGGCTAGGGCTACTATTTCTACAAATAAGATAGTCAGAAACGTGCTCATCTCTATTCTATAGAGGAAGTATACAACAAATTTGATAGTATTGCTCGGGTTATCCATAAGTGTAATGTTAGGCATGAATTGGATGAAGGATCATGGTGTTCTCATTGACACTAGCACTCGTACTATTATGTTGAGAGAACCCAAGGGAGAGAATGCTTTTCTAGTACCACTCTCCTGAATTTTGAACTCCAACACTTAGCTTGTGCTACCCAAACCACTACCCTTTGTGATATCCCTATGGTTTGTGAGTTTTTGGATGTATTTCTAGAGGAGTTACTAGGTTACCACCTGATAGGGATGTGGAATTTAAGATTGAGTTAGTGCCAGGTACGGCACCTATATCAAGAAGGCCCTATAGAATGCCACAAATGAGTTAGCAGAACTTAAGATTCAGTTACAGGATCTGTTGGACAAGGGTCTTATTCAACCTAGTTCATCTCCTTGGGGATGTCCAACATTATTTATGAAAAGAAGGACAAATCCTTGAGAATGTGTGTAGATTACAGACCACTCAATGTTGTGACCATCAAGAACAAGTACCCGTTGCCCCACATCAACATCTTGTTCGATCAGTTGGCAAAGGCAAAGGTATTCTCCAAGTTTGACTTGAGATCAGGCTATCATCAGATAAAAATTAGGCCAGAGGATATACCTAAGACTGCTTTCTCCACACGATATGGCTTATATGAGTATTTGGTTATGTCTTTCGGACTAACGAATGCTCCCGCCTACTTCATGTTCCTAATGAATTCAGTATTCATGCCTAAGCTTGATAAGTTTGTGGTCGTGTTTATCAATGATATATTGATTTATTCGGAAAATGAGGCAGATCATGAAGAGCATCTGAGGATTGTTCTATCTAGATTGAGGGAGCATAAGCTTTATGCAAAGTTTAGCAAGTGTGAATTTTGGTTGAGCAAAGTACCTTTCTTAGGTCACATCTTATCAAGAGATGGAATCTCTGTAGACCCATCAAAAGTACAAGAGGTCATGGATTGGAAGGCCCCGACTTCGGTTCATGAAGTTTAGAGTTTTCTAGGGTTAGCAAGTTCTTAGATCATATCTTATCAAGAGATGGAATCTCTATAGACCCATCAAAAGTACAAGAGGTCATGGATTGGAAGGCCCCGACTTTGGTTCATGAAGTTCAGAGTTTTCTAGGGTTAGCAAGATATTATCACCGTTTCATTCAGGATTTCTCCAAAATAGCTAAGCCCATGACTAGGCTACTTCAGAAAGATGAAAAGTTCAATTGGACACCAGAGTGTGAAGCAGTTTTTCACACCCTTAGGACTCTGTTAACTACAGCCCCTATTTAAGCACAACCCAACATTGAGAAGCCTTTTGATGTATTTTGTGATGCATCAGGTATAGGTTTGGGGTGTGTGCTCATGCAAGAAGGGAGAGTTATTGCATATGCTTCTCGGTAGTTGAGAAAACATGAAGTCAACTACCCTACACATGATTTAGAACTCACAGCAATTGTACATGCATTAAAGATATGGAGACATTATTTGTTGGGCAATATATGTCATATATATACTAACCACAAAAGTCTCAAGTATATCTTTACCCAACCAGAGCTGAACATGAGATAGCGAAGATGGTTAGAAATTATTAAGGACTACAATTTGGAAGTACATTACCATCCTAGGAAAGCCAATGTTGTAGCCGATGCACTCAGTCGAAAATCTCATTGCAACCCTAAGGAAGCATTGTTGAAAGATGGCTTAATTTGTTACATCCTGTTGTACTGCACAATATCACTATCAGTTGTTCACTTGAGAGCAAAATCATAGAGCTGCAGCAGTCAGATGTAGGTATAAGTCACATCAAGAGAAAGATGCAAGAGCAAGAAACCAAACATTTTAGATTAGATGAAAAGGGTGTACTATGGTTTAAGGACCGACTTGTGATACCGAAAGACTGTGGGCTTAGAAATCAAATTCTAGAGGAAGCTCATTCATCCAAATTTACTATCCATCCGGGTAGTAGTAAGATGTATCAAGATTTGAAAACCCGTTTGTGGTGGACTAAGATGAAGAAAGAGATTGCAGCCTATGTTGCTAGGTACGACAACTGCAGTAGAGTAAAAGCTGTTCATATGAAATCTACCGGATTACTTCATCCATTGCCTATTCTAGGTTGGAAATGGGAAGAAATCAGTATGGACTTTATCATAGGCCTTCCATTAACATAGCAAGGTCAGGATTCCATATGGGTCATTGTAGATCATCTCACCAAGTCAGCCCATTTTATACCAGTTAACACAGGGTATGTAACTAGGAGGTATGCCGAGTTGTATGTTTCTCAGATTATGAGGCTACATGGAGTACCTAGGACCATAATCTCAGACCGAGGACCATAGTTCATAGCTCATTTCTGGGAGCACTTACACCAGGCCTTGGGGACCAAATTGATCAGAAGTTTAGCATACCATCCGCAAACTTTAGGACAGACAAAGCGTGTGAACCAAATCTTAGAAGATTTGCTAAGAGCTTATGTTATATCTTCCAAAGGTCCATGGGAGAAATGGTTACCTTTAGCTGGGTTCTCATACAACAATAGTTATCAAGCAAGCATCAAGATGGTTCCGTTTGAAGCCTTGTACGGCAAAAAATGTAGAACTCCGTTGAATTGGATTGAGCCCGGTGAAAGGAGATACTTTGGTATTGACTTTGTCAATGAAGCTGAAGAGCAAGTGTGTGTTATCCAACAGCATACAGCATATGAAGGCAGCTCAATCGAGACAAAAGAGTTATGCTGATAAAAAAGAAGACCACTGACTTTTGAAGTGGGTGACTATGTATACTTGAAAGTATCACCCATGAAAGGGGTGAAGAGATTTGGAATGAAAAAGAAGCTTGCACCTAGATATGTAGGACCATACAAGATTACAGAACAGAAAGGAAATGTTGCTTATAAGTTACAACTTCCACTAGAGATGAGTGCAATATTTGATGTCTTCCATGTTTCTTAGTTGAAGAAATGTCTTTGTGTACTGGAAGAAGCTATTGCACCCACCAACATGAAGCTTCAATTGGATTTGACTTATGAAGAAAAGCCAGTCTGAGTGTTAGAAGAGATGGAAAGAGTAACATGGAGTAAGATCATTAAGTTCTATAAGGTGGTGAGGAACAATCACAGTGAACAAGATGCTACGTGGGAACGAGAGGATTATTTACGAGAGTTTTATCCCGCCTTTTCCAAGAATGGTAGGTCTTGCAAATCTTGGGATGAGATTTTTATAAGGGGGAGGGGCTGTAACACCCTAGGTGTTGGCCTTGCATTGCATGAGCATGAGCATCAAGCATTCATATTTAAGCTTTTACAATTGAAACATGTGATTGAAACATTTGCAACATTGCTTGTTATTTCATGTTTCCCTGTATATATGCATATGATCATGAGTGAATACATGTAAGTGATGGATGTGAGTCACTAAAACATATTAGCTACACTTATGATGACTAGTGGAATAATGTTCATGAAGATCATTTTGACTAATCAAGTACTTAAGTGATGCTAGGTGTGTTGAACTGAGAAGCTCTATGTGTAACCAATGCATGAAATGATTGTGTGACCTTACAAATAGCTTAGACATGTTTAAAATAGCATTATGAACAACTTTGGTATTCATGGTTAAGGGTAATTTGGTCACTAAGCCAAAGTTTAAGTGTATACCATCATTTGAATGTAGCATGTTTGACTAAGTTTGAACTATGTACTAGAGACCTTGCATGGAGGTGGTCACTAAAGGAAAGTTGTAGTATTTGGCAAGAGGAACAACTTTTATTTTTGGGTCATAGACTGGTTTAGCTCCTAACATGCTTGAATTAGGCTCACAAGAATCATCAATTCCCTATTTTCCACACCAAATTATTTCTAAGTCATAAACCCTGACAGTGCTGATAGGCGTCACTTTGAGATGATATAACTCGAGTTTGGTTGAGAATTAGGGCATGATTTCTAAACAAGAATTTGAGATGGTACTTAGGGCTACCATTTTCGTTTAGGAGTAATTCACTGAATCGCTATTGATCAGGAGTAATTTCACCTTGAAATCGCTCCGTCAAGCTTACATCGAGGCGCTGATGTCTGAAACGGCCCGTTCTTCGGTGGCCGATTGGCTTTAGAAGCTGGCCACCACGTGGACGCGAGGATGGCCACGCATCACTGGCATCCTGCCTAGGGCAGCTATGTCAGGCCTGAGCGTGCCTTATCACCCCCCAGTGCTCGCCCGTGACACCCACACTCCCATTTTGCCTTGCACTGCTTCCTCCTTCGCCATTCGCAGCAGCGCAGCCTCGCCGCCGAGCACGGCATCACCTCCACCATCACCTCGCATGTGCTCCACCACACTGCCACCATCTCCATCTCGCCCAGAGCTACGCCGCATCCACCTCCACCGCCTCGACATATTGGCTGAGTCAATTGAGCTTTAGTGAGGGCGTATTGCCTTTTTCCCCTCTCGCCGAAACCTTGGCCGCCATGGCCGCCTCCACGGCAAGTTTGCCACCACTCGGCTCACATGCACTTTTCTTCTAGTTGTTGGCACTAGAGCTTGGTTAGGATGGGTATTAGCTTGTGTTATGACGTTACCTCCGTTAGTGGTTCCGCCGATGTGGAACACGACGACCCGCGCTGCCGCGTTCTGACCTCCGCGCCACCGCACCGTGGCCATGCTTCTTCGAAGCTTCTCAAGCCACCTAGGTCCCCTAGATCGGTTCACACGGTCACCGTGATGCTGTAGCACGCCTCGCCTAGCTTCGCCGTAGCCAATGATGACCAGCGCACCACTGAGCAGCGCCGCCATGGCGGGCGACGAGCATGCTCCGCCCCACCTCCACTGCCACCACCTAGGTCATTCGACACGCGTTGCTCTGTAGATCACGTAGGTTCACTGAACCAAATTTGTTGTGTTCCTTAGGAAGTGTAGTATTTATGAAAAATATGATATTAGCATTTGTAGTAGAGTTTTTGGAGGAATTAAAATGAAACTTGAAATGTTTTTTTTAATGTATGTAAACTTGTTTAATTTATATCTAGAGTTCCTATGCTCCAAAAATTATGAAATTTATGTGGTGATCTATTCTTGACAAGTATAAGCTCTGGTAAAAATTTGAGGGTCAGTGCATGTATGGATTTGTAGTTATAGATTTTCCTTTTATAATTAGGTGATCCTTGTATGAATTTTTATAAATTATTTATGAATCCAATATTCATGAAATTTGTTGGAGGTTGTCCTAGTACCATATGGATGCTAAGAAAAATATAAAATCTATTGCTTGACACTTTTCACTAGGGTTTTCTAATTATGCTATTTTAAGCCTTCATGCCTTGTTGTTTTTGCATAGGATGTTTTACTTCGTAAAATAGCATGAAACTTCTATAGTAGTCTATTGGTAGCACTAGTAAGCCACTATAAATGTTGTAGATAACTTTATAAGCTTTCCAGAAAGTTGTAGATAATTTTATAAGCTTTCTAGAAAGTCCAAGATCACCACATTTGGATCAGTAAAACTTCAGTTATGAGTAAAACAAGTAGCTGTTGTTTTGCGGTGTAGTAAATGCATTGTTGAAGTAGTGAATTTAATAATCAAGAAGAGATATGCACATACTCAGTAGAACATGATGCACTTGTTATTACTTTAGCACCGTGCTATGAAGAATACTTACAAGAATGCATTCATCATGTATCATCATATTATACTTGTCAGCATGTATGCATTCACAATATCTTATACCATACTCATGCATCTAGGATCGACAGAGGAGATAACGTTGCTGGAGTTCAACAAAGGAGAGGAAGGGGACCAACAGGAGATTCCTCAAGCCATAGTTCCCAAAGGCGAGGAGCAGAACCCAGAAGAGCTTCCAGAGTGCCCTGATCATCGCCCCACTTCCTTTCTAAAAGGTAAGCCTTGGAGCATTCTAAGTCTCCTAGTATTGTACCAAATATTACTCAAGTCCTTATGATTGATGCATTAGGTTATAAGAGTTGATTAGAACCACTTGATGCATATAAATTCCTTGTTTAGAATACTACCTTTAACCCTATATAGGTCCAGGATCGAATATATGCTTAGCCATGCTTAGACCTATAGAAGTCGGGTGATTTCCTATCACCTACGAGATATAGGTGGATACCAAAGCACAGTTGGCTATATTTGCTATCGTGGAGAAGAACCATGGGGTAAAAGTAAATCAAGGCCAGGCGGAGTCTATGCGTGGGTTGACTCATGTGATTTCGTCTGTGCCGATTAAGGACCGTACCGTTGTTGGTGCTGTTTGACAAGATTGAACGCATGCCTATAACTTAGCTGGCCGGATAACTCATTCCGACCACGAAGCCAAGTAGCTCAACTTAGGTCGAGCCCTGCTCTATAAGAGTGCGCACTCTGGATGGTAGTAAGGATGTGCGGGGAGCCAGACTGAGCCCAAGGGCAGGCTAGGCCTAAACGTCCTAGCATTTGGTTGTCCCTGATAGTGCGGCGCTGGGCGAACCCGCGAAATGTGTACTTGAGTTGTACCAAAGGTGACCTAAGGTGAGCATTGATCTGGTCTTCCTAGGTTTGTGTTAGGAACAAATTCCCAGCTGGTTGAAATCGATTCGAATCGCCGTCTCTTTCGGATAGTGAGAAACTTGGCTAGTACCAACATCGTAGTAATTGTATTATGGAATATGATGGTTTGGATGAACATGGAATTAGAATACCTACTATGGTTACTATTGTATGCTCTTAAAATGATATACCACATGTTTGGCATAGGATAGTTGCTAATTTAGAGATGGATAGTCATAATTAACTTGATAACAGAATTATAATTGTATAATTGAGTTAATTGCTTTTTATGCAAAATGTTGTTAAGCTATCTCCACTTATACAGCCTTGTATGATCCTTGGAGTCATTTTATTTCTAGTTTATGACAGGTAAGTCTAGCTAAGTACCTTCTCGTACTCAGGGTTTATTTCCCATGGTTGCAGATTGCACTATTTATCATGGTTATTGCAAGAGTTGCTTCTATCCCACTGTGGATGAGGAGTAAGCCTTGGGCAGGCTTCTTTATTAATCCCTTTACATGCTTTTGTGGGCTGTGATCGTATGATGGCACTGTATCAAACTATGTTGGCAAATGCTACTTTCAAACTTAATTTGCTTCCACTTTTATCCATTAAACTTGGTTTGTAATAACTTTGTTTCATACTCTGATGATGGAAATATATCTATGAACTTTATGTAATATGTGACATGTATGTTGAATCATGTACGATCTTGGTTGTTGTAAATTGGTGGTACTCGATGGCTACCGGGTTTATATGGGTTCAAGTATGATAGTGTGACCGCTTGTGAGCTGCCATTGTACTTGTACTATTATAAATTGGTTGGTTCTGCGATAGAAGGTTGATGGTTGGGTAATGGCACTGAACCACCGCAAAGGCGTGAGTTGCGATGGACACAACAGCGTCATAGTTGAAGCTCTTGAAGTTCTCCCACGCTGCCTTGCACCTCTGGATGATGGTGTTCGAATGTTGCCGCCTACCGTCGAGCTGAATATCCGGTTCTAGGTCAACACAGTCAAAAACCGGTTTAATTGTGGCGACTACAGCGTCGAAGTTATCCCTTTGGGTCCTGTCCTCCTACACCAGCACATCAAACTATGCCTTGGCTTTATGACGGTAGCCTACAAGCGTTACAATGTTCCATCATACAAGGAAACTACTTCAATAGTAATTCCGACTAAGAGGTATTCACCTTTTAGCTCCTCGACCAGTTTGTCTGCTTGCTCAGACTCCTTCACCTTCTCCTATCGAAGTTGTTCGATGGCCTGGCGCAGTTGGCCGAGCTCCGCATCTTGCTCTACAAGCGCAATAGTTACCACAAAAAATATGGCTGTTCAGTAATACAAAGTACATTCGCCGATATACCGTACCTGCTTTCTGCTCGGATACACTTTTGAGCTGTTTAGAAGTCTGTTCCAACTGCTCGGAGGCACCCCTTAGTTGTCTAGAGACAGTGGCCAGCTGCTCGGACCGACTCCACAGCTACTCAGACGCAGCCACTAGCTGCTCGGTCAGAACCCCCCTCTGGTATTCTAGGTCCCGCGTGTTGGACTCTACAAGGTCTCGTTCACGCTGGGCTCTCTAGATGTTTCTCTCCGAGACGTTCACTGCCTCTTTGAGTTTTTCGTTCTCCTCGGCGAGGGGCTCCATCCTCTTTATCAGCTAGCGGCGCTGCTCGGTAGTCTGAGTTATCTCCTGCAAATGCATAATGACAATGTCGAAATCTAATTCCCAACGTCAAAGAGGAGCATTACAGATGCAGTACTAACCTTGATCTGCTTCGTCACCCCAGCAAGGGTGGTCTCCAGTCTCCTAAACTCCCTGGTGGTGTCCTCCTCTTTGACAATTACTACATCATCGTCGCGCTTTCAGAGGATTCAGATAGCTTGGGGTCGAGGTTCCTCACGCTTGATCTCCTCCACCTCATCCTCCTCTACTGCAGCCGAAGGCACCACCTGGGGGCTCAGTGGCCGGATAGCAGGTCCGACCATGCCCTCTGACGCCTCAGGAAGCATCGTCTGCTCATTTGGCACCGCAAGATTCTCCGCTCTAGATTTCGACGCGACGCTAGTAACTATAGCTTCTATTCTAGAGGACCCGGCGGTGCCCGCCATTGTCGAGGGTGCTATCGGCTACTCATTCGTTGTCAACGACAACTGTTTGCCACCGCCAAGTCTGCCAACAGCGGCAATTAGCTCCCCCACATGCTGACAAGCACCTGGGGACTCCAGGATGGGGTCCACCGGCATCCCCTCTATGCCAGAGCCAACCTTTGGCTTCTCATCAGTCTGGACGGGCAGGACTAGATCCATCATACGCCTTGATCTACATCAAGTCAGCTCGTCAGTCACCACAAAAGTTAAGAAACTATAGCAAAGTAACTCTAAGACATGGGTACTTATGGTTTGGTCTATCAGTTCAATTTCTTGAACCGGCGGTCCCTGCCTGAGCCCCTAGGCATAGCCATGGGGTTGACTCCCATGCTCTGCGGGGGAGGTCTCAGCTCCTCCACAGTCGACCTCTATTCTGCCTACCGCTCTAGAGCCCTCTCCGCCTACTGCTCTAGGTTTGCCTTCGCCTATTGCTCGAGGACTCCCATCGCTTGCCCTGCAGGGACTCCCATCGTCTGCTATGTGGGAACTTCCCTCGCCCGCTACTCGAGGACTTCCCTTGTCTATGGCTTAGGGATTTCTTCGCCTCCCCTTGATTGATTCCCCATGGGAGTGTTGCGCGGAGGTTCCTTCATGCTTGGTGGAGGATTCATCGGAACTTCGTCGTCATCAGACCAGTCGAACATAGCAGTCCTTCACATTCGAGTGGTCTGATCATTGCCAAGCGAGATGTCGCCCAGTTTGATGGGAGCAGTAGCCACCATCTTCCTCCTCTTCTGGGTCAGCTCATCTACCGCTGCCCTCTTCCCCCGGGCTTTCTCTGGCACCGGGGGAGAACTCTCCATCCGACCAACATCCATACCTCCGAAATCCGATGAGACACCGATGGCACTTCCTTCAGGTTGAGTCAGTGGTCGTGCATCCACAGCTGGTGGCCAATTGCCCTTTGGCACACTTGAAAAGTACACCACCCTATCCTGTGAGTGGATCTTTGCATAAGTAAATCAGTCCACTACTCGACAATGAAGAAGGATAAAAAGCATCAGGAATATACAACTGAGATATTTACCTGAGGAGGCAGATTTTTGCAGTTGAATGGCTTCGTATACCCTGACATGTTGAACGAGGAAAATGGAGCGAATAGCTCTGTAGCCTGCTCTTCACAAACGTTCCTTGATAGCATCTCTGGCCTCTCCCAGGTACTGTTGGTCTCCCCCTTGAACTTGAAGGCTGGATGCGCCCTCTCCTTACAGGGCTACACGCTGCATACTATAAAGCTTACCGCTACCAATCCGCCGTTGGTTCTCATGCCTTTTATTAAGGCAAGAAGCTCCCTCACCTGCTCCATGTTAGCGTTGTTCGGCATCTACGACCAGCTCCTCTAGCTCTCTAGGATGTGGTCGGCATCGCAGCGGACGGCTGGGTGGCTCTGTTTCATGTAGAACCACCTGGCGTTCCACCCCTTCAATGATGTGTTTAGTGGCACAGTAAGGTACTCGCCCGCCATCCCATCGTACAGCTAAAGGTACACCCCGCCGACCACTTTGGAACTTCCACCTCTCTTTTTTAGCCAGAACAGGTAACAGAAGAGGTTGAAATGGGAGAGGATTCTGAGATATGCCTCATAGAAATTGATGAAGATTGAGATGTGTAGAATGGTATTGGGATGGAGGTTGCACAGACTAACCACCCAAAGCTCCAACAGATCCCTCAGGAATGGATGAACAGGAAATCCCAACTAGCGCCATAAATAATCCTCGAATACCACCATTTCATCGGTATGAGGCGTTGGGAAGAACTCACCGAGGGCCAGCCGCCATCCGGCGGTAGCACGGTTAGGAAGAATGCTAGCCTCCACCAATCTGTTAAGCTCCGCCTCTCCCGTTCATGATGGCACCCACTCTTTATCCTACTAGGCACCGGTGCTCACCTTCGTGGGGCTTGTTTTCTTCGATTTGGTAGCTCCTTTCTTCGGCGCCATCTCTCCAATGTGATTGGGGTTTGGCGGTGGAAGCAAATGTGGAAGCAAATCTAGAAATGCGAGGTTTGCGGATGAAGATGGAATGGCAGAGTGGCAAAGATGGGAACATGGGATCCAGCGGCATAGTTATAAAGCACTTTCCCCACCCTTTCGCATTCAAGGGTTTTTGGGGAACCGTTCCCGTGATTTGCGCTCCTCTGAATTCTCTGACACGACTTAATGGGCCGTAACCTAGGCTTTCACGCAACTGCAGCCCACGTTGCTCATTTATCGCTACCATTGGTTATCACTCGCCGAATAATCGCCAACTTCTTCGCCATTTATTAAGGCTCAGTAACAGTTACTGTACAGCCATTACTCTGCTTTTTTCTCCACGGTTGGATTTTTTTTCAGTTATCTTCGTAAATGACTCAGAGACTGGCTACCTACTTGGCTGGCCTTTTTATTATTTTTCTATTTCTAACCCTGGCACCACGTGATTATGTCACCTACTATCAGGCTCGGGGACTAAGTGGGCACACTTCACCTTGCGGTGAATGTGCTCTCTCTCATTTTAGGGCTATGCTCGAGGACAAGCTATCTACTCAGCTGGTCTTTTACTATTCTTCTACTTTAGACCCTGGCACCACATGACTACGTCATCTACTGTTAGGCTCGGGGACTAAGTGGGCACACTTCACCTTGTGGTGAATGTGCTTGCTTTATTTTGGAAGACTCCACGCCTCTTGAAGCTGAAGAAGACTATCTCCTTTTCTTGTGATCGGACTCTAAGTGGGCACACTTGATCCACTACGAAGAAATTTTTGATTCTGAACTTGAGCTCCTTACACCCTTATGGCAAGCCGCGCTTGGGTTATGCTTCTCGTCTACAGTTTGTACTGCTCGGTAATAGTACATGCTGTTCGGCAACTGCTCGGCAACTCATTACGGTGGTCGAACCATGAGTTTGACTGCTGGACTTTGTTCGCACCTGCTCGGACAAGCTCAAGACGATGTTGCACAATGGGTGCAAGGCGCTCGGGGACTAGCTATGGGGGGTATGACCCTAGATACCCATGGCAAACCACATGGGCTGCACCCTTAGGGGCGGCCCAGCCCACAAGACAAAGCCTTGTGGGGCACGACTCTGTTAGTGCCTTTCGCCAGACATCTGGAAGATATCCTGAAGATACTACGAGATCTGTTAGGATATGTATGATCTCTAGATTCCTATAATTAGTTATTACTTTCTAGTTATCTCTCAAATCTAACCGACTTGTAACCCTGCTCCCCAGACTATATAAGGCAGGTAGGGACCCCCTCCAAACTCACGCAATATCATACGATAGCTAATACAAAGCAACAGACCACAGGAGTAGGGTATTATATCATACTAACGGCCTGAACCTATCTACCTCGTGTGTCTCTATTGCCTTCTTGTTCTTGATCTCATGCTCCTCTATCGATCAATCTATCTTCGTGGGATACCCCTCGGAGGACTACCGACGATATTCTATCGACATGCTCAGAGCCCTAGATTGTGGAAGACCGCTGCACCCACTACCATAGGCAGTGTGCCCTTCACTTGCTTCGGCTGAGGATAGCTAGGCCACAAGGTCGCTGACTGCCCCATGAAGAATGCCGCAACACTTGCTCTAACCCTAGCAAGACAAGCTTCTGTTCATGGTACACTACACAAGAACGTTGCTGGAGCTACTCGTGGTCCACCCATCTGACCGCAGAGGATGCCTAGAACACCCCTGATGTGGTGTACAATATGTTCATTATGCATGGAGCTACATCTTCGGTATTGTTTGATTCAGGTGCTACCTATTCTTACATATTCGCCAAGTTTGCACGAGAGCATAGCATACCAGTGACTCCACGCAAGGAGCCTATAGACACTAGTTCACCACTGGGTTGCATTGTATGCACAAAGAGATGTTAGGGAGTGAGCATCATCATTGAGGGTCTCCCTTTTCTAGCCGATCTTACCTTGCTTCCCTCTAATGGACTGGATTTCATACTGGGGATGGATTGGCTGACTCAACACAAGGGAGTAATATCTTGCTCACCACGGTATGTGGAGATAACACACCCGAGTGGTCACATAATCCAATGTGAGCCCAACCTTGATAGGATAGTTTCCATGTTGTGTGCCTTGGAAGCCAAGTCAGTTGAGGAGGTACCCATAGTATGTGAGTACCCTAATGTGTTCCCCAAAGAGCTATCTGGTATGCCACCTCATCAGGATGTGGAGTTTGGGATCGACCTTCTGCTTGGTACAGGACCTATTGCTAAGAGACCCTACCGCATGTCGGTTGATGAGCTAGAGGAACTCAAGAAATAGCTCAGGGAGTTGTCTTACAAGGGGTACATTAGGCCTAGTGCTTCACCCTAGGGTTCCCCTATCTTGTTTATGAAGAAGAAGGATGGTTCCATGAGGATGTGCATTGACTACCAGAACTTGAATGCTGTGACTATCAACAACAAGTATCCACTACTGAGGATAGATGATCTACTAGACCAGCTAAGGAATGCCAAGTTCTTTTCTAAGATTGATCTCTAATCTGGGTACCATCAGATGAAGATTAGGACTGAGGACATTCCCAAGACAGCCTTTATCACTAGGTATGGGCAGTATGAGTTCACCATTGTGTCTTTTGGACTCACCAACGCCCTCACCTAGTTCATGAATATGATGAACAAGGTGTTCATGGAGCTGGATAAGTTTGTGGTGGTATTCATCGATGACATTCTTGTCTATTCGGCCACTGCAGAAGAACATGAGCAGCATCTGAGAGTAGTGCTAGAGAAGCTGAGACAGAATCAGTTGTACGCCAAGTTCAGCAAGTGTGAATTTTGGCTTGAAGAAGTTGCCTTCTTAGGTCACATTCTTACTGCTGAGGGAGTAGTTGTTGATCCCGCCAAGATTGAAGCTGTAAAAGAATGGGAACAACCCCACAATGCGACTAATATCTGGAATTTCCTTAGGTTGGTAGGATATTATCGCCGCTTCATTGAGAACTTTTCCATGATAGGCAAGCCAATGACCAACCTTTTGAAGAAGACTAATCAGTTTGAGTGGATGCCCGAGTGCGAGAAAAGCTTCTAGACCTTGAAACAGAAGCTTACCACCACTCCTGTGTTAGCTTGCCTAACATTCAGCAAGACTTTTTGGTCTATTGTGATGCATCCAAACAAGGACTCAACTATGTTCTGTTGCAAAATGGGAGAGTTATAGCTTATGCTTCCCATTAGTGGAAGGACCATGAGCAATGCTACCCTACCCATGATCTCGAGCTTGCAACTATTGTGCACGCCATGAAGATCTAGAGACACTATCTAATAGGGAATAAATGTGACATCTACACCGATCACAAGAGTCTAAAGTACTTTTCCACTCAAGAGGATTTGAACATGAGACAATGCTGATGGCTAGAGCTGATTAAGGACTACAACCTAGAGATACACTATCACCTAGGGAAAGCTAATGTAGTCGTAGATGCCCTGAGCCATAAGAGCTATTGCCATAGTCTGATGACAGAAGCCAGACCACCAGAGCTGAGTCAAGAGATGGAGGACCATCGACTCAAAATCCTACTGAAGGGAATGCTGAATGAGCTTCGAGTGCAGTACAATATTGAAGATTGAATCCATAAAGCCCAGCATGAATGCCCTAAAATCTAGGAAATCCGAGAGATCATGGATCTAGGCAAGTGTCCTAAGTTCAGATAAGATGAACATGGAGTGTACTGGTACAAGGATAGAATCTGTGTACCCTTTGATGCAGCCTTGCGAGAGGAGATCCTAGTCGAGGGTCATGACTCTAAGTATTGTATCTACCTAGGAAGTACTAAGATGTATGCCAACTTGAAGAAGCTTTTCTGGTGGAAGAATATGAAAGCTGATATTACAGGGCATGTCGCGCGTTGCGACATCTGCAATAGGATCAAGACCAAACACCAAAGACTAGTAGGACTACTGAAGCCCTTAGATGTTCCGATGTGGAAGTGGGAAAGCATATCCATGGACTTTATAGTGGGTTTACCTCGAACCCCAAAAGGCCATGACTCGATCTGGGTGATTGTTGATAGATTGACCAAGGTAGCTCACTTCATAGTTGTGAGGAATGACTACATTACCGAGAAACTCATAGATCTCTATGTGGATAACATTCTCAGGCTTCACAGAGCCCCTGTGAGAATAGTGTCTGATCCAGGGACACAATATGTGTTCAAGTTCTGCAAGGGTCTCCACAAAGCAATTGGGACTCGACTAGACTATAGGACCACTTACCACCCTCAGATGGATGACCAGACAGAGAGAGTGAACTAGATCTTGGAGGATATGCTATGAGCTTAAGTTCTGAAATATAGGTCTGGTTGGGAGAAGAGTTTGCCACATGTAGAGTTTTCTTACAGCAATAGCTACCAAGCTAGTCTGAAGATGTCACCATTTGAGGCCTTGTATGGGAGGAAGTGTAGGACCCCTCTGATGTGGTCAGAAGTCAGGGACAGATCGCTCTTTGGACCTACAAAGATCAAGGAAGTCGAGGAAGGAGTTGCCGAAGTGCGAGAGAATTTGAGAATTGCTCAAAGCCGATAGAAGAGTTACACAGATAAAAGGTGAAGAGACCTTGAGTTCGAAGTTGGGGACTATGTTTATCTCAAAGTCTCCCCACTACAAGGCACCATTAGGCTCCATGTGAAAGGGAAGTTGGCATCAAGGTATGTTGGACCTTACTAGATTTGTCAGAGAGTTAGCAAGCTAGCCTACGAGCTAGAACTACTAGAGGAATTGATCGGAGTGCACCCAATGTTCCATGTATCTCAACTACGCAAGTGCTTGAAGCTACTACATGAGCAAGTACCTATAGAGGCACTCGATATACAGGTCACTCTAGAGTACAAGGAGCACCCAATACAGATACTTGACAGATGATGGTGGGGAAACGGGCGGCTATGACCCGCCTCCACGTCAGCAGAGACAATTTTGGTTTTGGTTAACTTTAATTGGGACGAAAGAAAAAGAACAGGTATTGCAAGTCTATACTTCCATAATTCTTATATTTGCATAAAAATTATGTTAATTACATCTCTGTAGAGAACACCCCTGATTAAGAGTTCTAACATGAGTACATGAAAAATAAGATTACATCATATGGCTTCCTATTACAAACTACAAAAAGAAAATAAAGTCTTCAGTCTTGTAGTCTCGGATGGAAAGATGAATATGCATGCTTGGCATAGGCTTGAACTTGATGCATGTTATTTTATTTAAACGTGGCATTTTCATTTGTTGAGGAGCTAACGTATACTCCTTGTACGATTGGTCGCTAGCTTGTTTAGCATTCTAGCAACCCATGATATGCATGTAGTTAATCTATGCTAATCATTTTTGAATATATTATTATTTGTTCATATCATGATATGGCGCTAAATTTAGCTAACTCAGCATGGGACATCTTGACCATGCCCCATATGCATATACGACCAGGAGGGAATGATTTGTTTGTTTGTTGGACATTTCTTTGGTGCATAGTATCATATATGTATGCACGTAATTTACTTTGAAGACTAAATTTGACATAGTCTTTTGGATCATTTAAGATCATGATTTAGCATGTTTTTTAGATGCTCGTTCATGGATGTACTCAGCATATGGTGCAATATTTTATTTGGGCTAAGCCAAAGTATTTATTTTACCATGGCCTAGAAAGATATGTTGCATCATCGACTCGTCCGAGGCACGTGTAATTAATTTATTTTATCAAGGTTAGCTTGCATACTCATGGTATGGCATGCAACATTTAATTTACTCATGATGCTTGGCACCTGGCCCGGAGAGCTTATGCCGGGCATAGATGACATGTGTGGAAATTATGATGAACATGACAAAGCCTATTTAGTTTGGGCTAAGTTTACGTGTTTGTAACATTTGGTTATTTTATTTTACCGTAGTGTTGCAGCTAGTTAATTAGCATCAGCGGTCATGGCTTGAGATTTGACATGAATTAATAAACAGATTTTGCTTAGTTATTATATATGGTTTAGCAGGGGTTCGGATGAAGGCCACTTAAAACCATAAAAGAACATTATTTTATAATCTATTGGCTAAGATAGCCACCCTCAGAGTGACCATTTGATTTTGTTTTGTCTCTGCAAAATTTATTAGATATGAATGCTCCGGTTTAGCGTATCTGTTGAATTTCACGCAACACTAAATTGGCACTTTTTTGGGTATATGTATATGTGTGTATAAATATATATATATATATATATATATATATATATATATATATATTATATATACAGCTGGTGTTTGATCACGATGCTTCTCGTGCAAGCCGGAGCAGGCATGCTAATTAGACCAGAACGCAATGCAAATTTGCATGTAATCTTTATTTTCTTTACAGACATAGGACATGCAGATATCAATTGACTTTACGTGGTTGCCGGTAATCTTGGCAGGGGTTTACTATACTTTTTCGTGGACGCAATCTAGTTAAGAGCAAGACTTACTTTTGACTTTATCAGTGAGATGCATACTGGTGTAATGCACAAATACAGGAGGTGGCATGTAGTTCGGACGCTAGCTAGTTAGTTTGTACAGAAAATGCTAACTAGCCAGAAGATGAATATATTTATATACACTTATATATGCAGTACGTTGTTAATATCTTATTTTTTATATAATTTCATTTGCACATATGATTGTTTCTTTGATTTGATAGAAACCCATGCATGATCTTTCTTTATGCCAGTAGCATGCGAGTTCTTTATTTTCTTTGATGCATGATTCGAACGGGCCAGCATTGTCGTGGCCAAAACACATGTAGATATGGAGCCGATTCGCGTCCATATCAAATTTACCATGAATTGGGTGGAACGCGTCCACCAATTTTGTGCCATGAACCTTTAACCGGGTTGGAGCCAAGATTACGTCCAACCGAATTTCACCGAGCCATATTTGTTGGCCTTTCACACATTTACTGGGGCATATCGCCCGTGCACAAAGCGCGGTCGTGGCACTGTTGCCTGACTTTTCACCGGGGCTTGCAGCCCATGCACATAGCGCGGCCATTTGGCCCTTATACCTTTACCAAGGCATGATGCCCATGTGCGGAGCACCGTCCTCACTGGCCTATTTGTACCAGAATAGAGGATGCAAGGCTCGCCGACGAAGTTACCGATGATGACGCTTGTGGATGAAACAGCCGGAGATAAGAAGCAAGATGGGAGGCAGGATCAGAGACGTGCCCTGAGGCCTCTCACCTTCTCAGGGACCCTGGAGCAGACGTCGCTTCTTGCGGCGAGCTTCTAGTACGGCAGAGCGGCGAACCGGTAGCCTGATGGTGTTTTGGATCAGAGAGCCGGGTGGTGGTCTGTATGTGTGGGAGAGCAACGCGACAGCCTAACAGTGCTTGTTTTTTCTGATCGGGGAGCGGGGGTGGGGGGCCGTCTCAAGCATCTGCGGTGATTCTCTATTTATAGAGCAGAAGCCAACAGGAGTTGCCAGGCAAAATGGCACTCTTTTTATTTGATTTTCAGGAGCTAATGAGGCAAGCGCATTTGATCTTTGAACGAGACCGCGAGCGCTCGTTGAACGTGAGTTCGTGCATGGGAGTTGTATGACTTGGTCTTGCGGCAGCGATTTGGAGCCTTTGACCATGTTTGAATACGCCAAGCGCGCACAACAGTTTCTTCCTTGCCTGGCGTTTGGATGGTCTACTATTTATTGCTTTTCTATTTTTTTACTTGCAGTAATTAAGGAAATGTGATAATACTTATTTACTCCCGCAGCACCGTATGAGAGTATCCATTGTCCGACTTGTTTCGTACGTGCATATACATTTGCATAAGTCATTATCTTTTTCTTTCTCCTTTTGAATAATCACCACGTCACTTATATGATAGACCCTGCTGTCAACGCCCTTTAGAATTTAGAACCCAATATAGGTATACATCTTCATTCATCGTGCATATTTGCATGCACTATATTTCATAGCCAACCTCATATATATATATATACGTACATTAGTTTCATTTTTTCTAGACGTGAATACGCTCATGCATATATGTACATGTGTGTCACCTTTTTCTTTTTGCTCCACCTTCTTTTCCTCTTTAGGAATGTTATATTATTCCTTATCTGCCTATAACATATTCATATAAAACTTGATCATCTATACCATTTTATTTAATATGGTATAAATGTTTTCACACATTTTTGGGTATGCCAAAATTGGTGTCAACAGATGCCCCCTCGAGGTCCGGATGCGAAAATTACTTCGTATATGTTGACGGATCCGGAGCTCAAAACTTGAGATTTTTTTTATTTATGATCTTGCTTTTTTTTGGAAACATATTTTGGGGCACTTGATTCACATGGAGATTTGCGCATATAAATGATACTTATCAAGCAATGACGTATAGTCTCACATTATATTGATCTTTATATCAGACTCTTGGAGGACATAACATTTTAAATGTTCGTTCCATGGTCGCAATTTAATTTTAAGAACTTTGGATTTTTTTTTTGTTGCATTCAGTTTAAACTCATGATGCATTGAAGATGCATTGAGGGCATTTGTTTATTTTCATGCCAACAATTTAGGCTCAGGTCGCAATGGAGCATTTTTTTATATATTTTTTTCCTTTTAGCTTCAGTTCATGCTCACGAAGCTATGGAACATTTCTTCTTTTTTTTCTTGCTTACAGTTTAGGCTCAGGAAGGAGCACGCTGTTTTTTGTGTGTGTGTGTGTGCGCTAACAGTTTAGGCTCATGTAGCAATGGAGCTTCATATTTTTTTGTTTCACTTTAATCTCGTGAAGGAATGGAGCCTTGTAATTTTTTTATTCTTGATGCTACAGTTTAAGCGCATGAAGCGATGGAGCATTGTGATTTCTTTTTCTTGATGCTACAGTTTAAGCTCATGAAGCGATAGAGCATTGTGATTTTTTTTCTTGATGCTACAGTTTAAGCTCATGAAGCAATAGAGCATTGTTTTTTTTGACGTTACAGTTAAGCTCACAAAGCGATGGAGCATTTTTTTTCTTAACGCTACAGTTTAAGCTCATGAAGCGATGGAGCATTTTTTTCTTAACGCTACAGTTTAAGCTCATGAAGCGATGGAGCATATGTTTTCTTTACAGTTTAGGCTCATGAAGGAGCATTTTTTTTTGTGGTAACAGTTTAGGCTCTTGTAGCAATGGAGCGTAATATGCATATTTCCCTATGCGTAGTAACGCTTTAGAAATTTCCATTTACTGGCAGTGGTCAATACTCGCCATCCGGAGATATGATTCTATAAGCGTCACTAAAGTAGACATCCTTCACAATACAAGGACCTTCCCATTTATGCTCGAATTTTCTTTGCATTCGATGAGTAATATTCATAGGCCGAATAACCGCTAGAACCAAATCCCCTTCTTTGAACGACCTCCTCCTTATGTGCTTGTCAAAAGCTCGAGACATTCTAGCTTGGTATGCCTCCAAGTTTTGCAATGCACGAAGATGTTTTTCTTCGAGGTTGTCTAGTTCCCTTAGGCATAATTTCGCCGATTCATCTTCATTGAGTTCTTCTTGGATAGCAACTCTTAAGGAGGCAATTTGCACCTCCAGTGGCAGGACCGCCTCTCGTCCATACACAAGTGAGTAAGGAGTCATTTTCATTGGCGTCCGAGTCGTGGTCCTATATGCCCACAAGGATTCGAGTAACTTTTCATGCCAGTGTCTCTTATTTTGTGAGACCATCTTTTTAAGCAACTTGCATAGCACTTTATTGAATGCTTCTGCTTGACTATTAGCGGCTAGATTATAACCTGTGGAGAAGTGATGCTTAATTTTGAATTCAGCACACATCTTCTCTATTTGTCTATTTTTAAAAGGCATGCCATTATCAGATATCATTCGGACTGGAACCCCAAATCGATATATAAGATTCGTTCTTATAAAGTTTTCAGCATTTTCCGCTTTGACTTCTTTTAGTGCTACAGCTTCTGCCCACTTAGAGAAGTAATCAGTTGTGGCAAGAATGAATTTGTGCCCCTTAGAAGACGGGGGATTTATTGGCCCAACTACATCCATTCCCCACATTTCAAAGGACCAAGACATATTAGTCGGATATAATGGTTCATGGGGCTGATGTATAAAATTACCATGTATTTGGCATTCATGGCATTTCTTTGCAAATTTCATAGAATCATCAAACATTGTAGGCCAATAATAACCTAAATGTCTTAGTTGGTAGTGTAGCTTGGGTCCAGATTGGTGTGCGCCACACACTCCGGAGTCAACTTCATTTAAAGCTTCGATTACCTCATTGCCTGCAAGGTAGCGAAGTAAAATGCCATCGCATGAATGCCGATAGCGCGTGTCATTTATACATGTATAATTCAATGATCTCTTTCGAATCCTAGACCTTTCGCTAGAATCTAGGGGCAAATATCCATGAAGGAGATAATGGAGAAAAGGTGTTCTCCAATCACCCATTTCAATTTCGTACGTATCTATAGTCATGGCTGAAGTAGATGGTACGTCCTCTTCCTCAATAAGTATGGGGAGGACCCTTCGTTCCTCTATGTGAACATTCACAGTTTGATAGGGATTTAGCGACATGCTAGCAGCTAAGCTTGCCAATGCATCTGCTCTCTCATTTTGACTTCTTACAACATGCTAAATTTTCAAATCCGCATACATAGCCATAGTTCTTTTGCCTTTCAAAAATATGGCAAAAGCCCTTGCTTTTTTACCGTATATATTCCCAACAATTAATTAATTATTAATTGGGAATCTCCATATACAGAGAGTGTGTTTAAACCCATATTGTGAGCCATTTCAAGCCTGATAATTAGAGCCTCATATTCAGTAGCATTATTTGAAACCGTTGAAGTTAATGTGAAGGAATATGGAAGTATTGCTTTGTCCGGTGTGACAAACATGACCCCTACGCCTGCTCCTGATTTCCGGCAAGCACCATCAAAATACATTTACCACGTAGGATTGGACACCATAGTGGTGAAGACTACCTCATCTGGTAGATCATCATCAATGGGAAAGTTATCAGGTATGGGATGTGCTGCTAGAAAATTAGCCAAAGCTTGACTTTTAATGGCTTTTTAAGGCACGACCATAATATCAAATTGTGAAAGGAACATCGCCCACTTAGCCAATCTACCAGATAATGTCATTTTATTTAAGATATGTCGGAGTGGATCAGCTCTTGAGACAAGATGTAATGTATGGTCTAGCATGTAATGGCGAAGCTTTTGTGCTGCAAATACAAGTGCGAGGCATATTTTTTCTATATCCGGGTAATTGCACTCTGCCCCTTGTAGGGTGCAGCTTAAATAATATAGGGAGACTTCTTTCCCTGCATCATTGGTTTGTGCCAAAAGAGCGCCTAATGAAGTCGACATGGCTGCCATATAGAGGATTAATGGTCGTCCTTTAATTGGCGCGCCTAAGACAGGAGGATTTGTTAAATATTTTTTATGTCCTCTAATGCATTTTGACATGCTTGATCCCATTGAAATGGGACTCCTTTCTTCATGAGCTGGGAAAAAGGTTTGCACCTCCCGGATAGGTTTGGGATGAACCTTCTAATGTACGCTAAATGGCCTTGGAGGCTCTTTAATTCACGCAAGTTTGTTGGTCGAGGCATGTCGACAATTGTCTTTATTTTAGTAGGATCAATTTCAATGCCACGCTTGGTGACTATGAAACCAAGGAATTTTCCCGAAGATACTCCGAAGGCGCACTTCATAGGATTCATCTTTAATTTATGTTTTCTAAGGGGTCAAACACCATTTCCAAGTGTTTTAAGTGATCTTTCTCGTGCTTAGATTTTACAACAATATCATCTATATAGCACTCAATGATTTTGTACAACAACCCATCAAGGACAATGGTCATTGCACGTTGATACGTGGCACCTGCATTTTTTAATCCGAAGGGCTTCACTTTATAACAATATATGCCCTTGGGTGTACGGAATGCTGTTAACTCCTCATCTTCCGGCGACATTTTTATTTGGTTGTAACCAGAGAAACCATCCATGAAAGAGAATATTTCATATCCCATAGTGGCATCAATAAGGATTTCAGAGATTGGAATTGGAAATTCATCATTTGGATAGGCTTTATTTAAATCTCTAAAATCCACACATACACGGATCTGCCCATTTTTCTTTTTCATGGGCACGATACTAGACACCCATTTGTGGTATTTCACTTCTCGGATAAACTCAGCAGCTATGAGTTTATCAACTTCAACTTCTATTTGTGGGAGAAGTTCTGGACGATATCTTCTTTGTCCTTGCTTCACCGGAGGAACATCTTTTCGAATGGCCAATTTATGCTCAACAACTGTTGGGTCTAGACCTGGCATTTCTTCATAAGACCAAGCAAAGACATCTCTATTTGCAGAAAGAAATTTATGGTATTCTTCCTTACTTTCTTTAGATAGATGTTTAGTAATGAAGATTGGCCGGGGATCGTCATCCGTGCTGATATTAATTTCTTCCAACTCATCAATAGTTGGTTGATTTCCATCTTCTATTTGTGGAGATGCTTCCGTAGCATCAAGAGGTTCGGCAAAGGTCATATTAACTTCATAGCCTAACCCATATTTTTCTTCTTTTAATGCTTGATCTTGGTGTAGGGCTTCAAGCTGAGCCTGGGACATCAACTTTTCAAATGGTGCGAGCTGCCCCCAGCCATCGCATAAAGAAGGACCAGTAGAAATATCATAGCCTATCTGTTGCATAATATAAAGAAGTTTGTTGTCATATAAAGAGATGGGTAATGTTTTATCATCTTTATTTAAGAAAGTGACATGTGTAACCAATTTACTCTTATCATCCCTTTCAATTTGGGCTTGTTTTATTTTATTTTGCACCAAAGGAGGTAAAGGAGTTAGAAATGAAATACCTCTATTTTGAGAGGGTTTACTTATGATGCGAAATATCGGATCGCCTTCCTTCCTTTGATTGCTTGGTATGTATTGGTATATCTTTCGGCTTGATGAAGACTTGACATCTTCTATCTTCGAGATATTTTGTTCTAACGGCAATGATGATTTTGGTTTTGAGACTTTATTAATAGGCTCAAAATAAAATTTTGCATCAGTAGAAGGATTCTGCTATAGTGACTGGCTTTTTATCAGCAAAAATCCTTACTATGCTCCCTAAAGGATCTTTATAATTGATGCATTGATGGAGAGTAGATGGAACAACTCCATTTTCATGCAGGCATGGGAGACCGATAAGAACATTATATGAGGTAGCCGCATCAATCACATGGAAGTATACATATGTCATAAGATTTTCAAACTTTAGAACCAGAGATATGGTGCCCAATGCTTCTTGACTAGCTTGGTTAAGTCCATGAATGACAACATTTGAGCGACATAGGTCTCCTTTAGAATACCCAATTGCGCAAGTGTAACAAGTTTATGGCTGAACCACCATCAATCATTATGCGATTAATGGGGAGATCATCGATCTCACCGAACATAAGAAGGGGTCTGTTATGCTTTTTATTTCCTAACAACAGATCCTCATCATTGAACGTAATACTTTGAGTTTGGGATAATTGTACTTCTGCTTGTGAAACCTCAACCTTATAATCTTCAGGGAAGGAAAGTGCAGTAATAAATGCATTTCGCAAATCAGAAGAGAGACACAAGGCATCATACACAGAAAGCATAGCTGGTATTTTCTTCAAGTGCGAGATTATATCATACTTGACCGACATATTAGGAGCATGGTCGATCGCGTCATTTGGAGTTACATTTGGGGGATTTCTTTGTTGAGGAGATGGCCTAAGTAGTTGACGGCCTGATCTAAGCTGAACTTCATCAACTTCGGGTGCCTCTTCTTCAGGGAAGTGAAGAGACTCCTCATCATCCTCAAAAACTCCGATGGGGAAAGCAGCATATTCTTCGAGGGGGTTGTCCTCGCGCTTCTTTATATTTTGGTAGAAGCACAGGCCTTCGCCCTTTTCCATCATTCGTCGGAGAGCAAATCATCTTGAGAGTTGCTGTCGATGCTCTCCTGATCCTTAGGAACCTGATGGTCCACATTTTGGGGTGTGGATCCACCGAAGGAAATCCTTGCCTTCATGCTGGCGCTTAGCTTGCTGTTGTGGATGCCCTAAGAAAGACATATTAACATGCTCAGGTTTTGATATCATACATCGATCATAAGTTGGCCACATTTTTGGAGTTGCACAACTCACCAGATCACTTTGAAAAGTGGCGACATTTGACGTAGCCATTTTCTTTCCATTTGTCATGCTTTTGAGTAGATCGGCATCTATCGTGCCTTCATCTATGAGCTTTTGTATCATGTTTTTGACCACAAAACAATCTTTAAGCGTATGACCCAAGATGCGATGAAAGTGATAGAAATTTGGCTCATCGAATTTAGAAGCTTCTTCTGGCCTTTTCGGTTTGGGGAGCTTGATGAGTTTCAACTCCCGTAGGCCCATGAAGAGATCCCCCACTTCTTTGTCGAGGAAAGAGTCTTTTGATTTTGACGCTCGCTAAGAGTTGGCCTTCTAGGAGCTAGTGCACCCCTTTTACTTGGTAATCTTGTGGCGGTGCCCCCTGTTTGGAACTTTTGAGGACCCACCGTTGTCTCCATGGCCTGCATTTGCTTCGGCTTAGAAGATGTGGGCTTGTCTCGTGGGTTGTTTTTATCTAATGGCTCCTTGTTGAATGTCCTTGGCGGATGAGACATCTGATGCATATAATTCTCTATGTCTATGGCCTTTGAGGACAACTCTTCAAAAGTTATTGACCTTACACCCTGCAGGTGAATGGCCATGTCCGAGCTCAAGTTATTCATACACATATGAACTACTTCCGGTTCGGTGATTGGCTGTGGGCAGTGGAGGCTTAAATTCCTCCACCTGTTGATGAAATCCACAGCTTTCTCATTTGGCCTTTGTAAGGTTTGAGTCAGCTCAGTTACTCCCACCGTCCTTTGAGTGCTATAAAAGCATTGTAGGAAGACATCTTGCATTTGTTCCCATGTACGAATGGAGCCAGTTGCCAACTTGCTATACCATGTGAAAGCTAGACCCGATAATGTTTGTACAAATTGACAAAGGAGAAGAGCTCCATTGTGGGCTGTGTCTTGACATGCAACAAGGAAATGGGCCACATGTTCATGTGGCGATCCGGTCCCATTAAATTTACTAAATTGTGGTTGGCGATAGTTGTTCAGAAATGGTACCATGTCCACCTCTGGCGGATATGGTTTCACATACCTCGGACGCATGGAATAATGCATTTGCATATATTGAGCCTTTACGCTTTCTGAAATCATCCTTTTTATGGCTTCGAGTGTGATTTTAGGTTGGTGATGGGGACCATTATGACTGGTCGAAGTTCACATCATTTGTACGATTTTTTGTGTTGGCCACCTGCTCACGAAGCGCGACCCCGATGACGACGCTTGTGGATGAAGCATCCGGAGATAAGAAGTAGGATGGGAGGCAGGATCAGTGATGTGCCCTGAGGCCTCTCACCTTCTCAGGGACCCTGGAGCCGACGTCGCTTCTTGCGGCGAGCTTGTGGTACGGCAGAGCGGCGAACCAGCAGCCAGACGGTGTATTGGATCAGAGAGCCGGGTGGTGGTCTATATGTGTGTATGAGTGGGAGAGCAACGCGACAGCCTAGCGGTGCTTGCTTTTCTGATCGGGGAGCGGGGGGCCGTTTCGAGCATCTGCGGTGATTCTCTATTTACATAGCAGAAGCCAACAGGAGTTGCCAGGCAAAATGGCGCTCTTTTTATTTGATTTTCGGGAGCTAATGAGGCTGGCGCGTTTGATCTTTGAATGAGAGCGCGAGCGCTCGTTGAACGTGAGTTCATGCATGGGAGTTGTATGACTTGGTCTTGCGGCAGCGATTTGGAGCCTTTGACCATGTTTGAATATGCCAAGCGCGCACAACAGTTTCTTCCTTGCCTGGTGTTTGGACGGTCTACTATTTATTGCTTTTCTATTTTTTACTTGCAGTAATTAAGGAAATGTGATAATACTTATTTACTCCTGTAGCACCGTATGAGAGTATCCATGGTCCAACTTGTTTTGTACGTGCATATACATTTGCATAAGTCATTATTTTTTTCTTTCTCCTTTTGAATAATCACCGCGTCACTTATATGATAGACCCTATATAGGTATACATCTTCACTCATCGTGCATATTTGCATGCACTATATTTCATAGCCAACCTCATATATATACATACATTAGTTTCATTTTCTTTCCGGGTGTGAATACGCTCATGCATATATGTACACTAGTATAATACCCATTCTAACGCCACGGTTTTATCTTAGGGATGCACATAAAAACAACCAATGTTTTTTTTCATAGTTCAACTTTTACACAATTATATTTGAGCATGTATACAATCTGGGAAACACTTTTGCATAAGAAGGCATAGTAGAATTATTTCTCATATTAACCATCTAAGTTACATCTCAGAATACCTTGATTTTATAGATTCTATCATATATTAGAAAAATAAAATGGAAAGAAATAGTTTAATTTCAGAGAAATATATAGAATAAACCGTGACTTGAGCACGGTACATAACTACATATATTTAATATAGCAAATAATTCTTATGCATCACAAGGGCAATAAATCATTTCTCTCCATATTAATAATCGAGAAGAAGCAAATTGCAATACTTCCAAAGCTTGTTCAGTTCACCAACAAAACATAGCCACACAACCAATAACTGGAGGTGTAAAATTTGCACACAAATTCACTGAGGTACTTAATCAAATGCATTGAAGAAGCTTTAAAATTATGCTTACTTCTTTGTTGCAGTTGACGAACAGAGCATCTAAACCGTCCACATCTAAATCACCACTCCACACAAGATGCCAAGTCAGAACCCCTAGTCAGTTCAAATCAAAGCATTCTTTTAGAACAAACCGAGCTCTCCAATTTAGAAAGTAATGGAAATTAATTTGTTCCAAATGAAACTAACGAGATAACACAACACCTGCATGTCAAGATTGAGCTCACTATTTCTCTTTGTAACTTTTAAAATTTATATATAATATACATATAATCCATCTGGTATTACCCCTCCTTGTTTCTACAAAAAAAAGTCCATGTATGGTCATATCCATGCAACTGAAATTGCTAGTCAATTTAAATTGCTATTTTGCTTTTAGAATATAAATTGCTCTAGTTATCAATCTTTGATCCAGGCTGTTGCACTATCAGAGCAAAACATTAAAAGCAGAAAATAAAAGTCACAATTTTTTCATGAGGAAATATACTTCAAAGATGATGAGATGATAATATGAAAACTCACCAACAGTAGTGTGGCACAGCAGCACCCTCGAGTCTCCTCTACAGCAAGCAATCAGAGAGA
This sequence comes from Miscanthus floridulus, assembly GCF_019320115.1. Lineage (NCBI taxonomy): Eukaryota > Viridiplantae > Streptophyta > Magnoliopsida > Poales > Poaceae > Miscanthus > Miscanthus floridulus. The sequence continues at coordinate 70,434,674 of NC_089588.1, forward strand.
GTAGTGGTCAGAGTGGGGGCGGTCAGCAGCAAGGCCTCACGAGGGGCACACGATGTCCTGAAGCACGCAGGCGATGGCAGCCTACCACCACCGCACGGGTGGGATCGCCTTCCGCTCCAATTTGTACGGCAAGGGCCACGGTGAGGGCGCCAAGTCGGTGGGCGACCTCGCGTTGCTCGCCCATGGGGAAGCCGCATCTCCCCATCCAACGGACGCCTACCTAGATCTGCCAGGGACCACGCCGGTGCATTGTCCTGCCGGATCTAGGAAGGCTGGTGGAGTTCGCCGAGGAGACAGGCGCGGATCACCCACTGTGGATGTCATCCGAGCATGCTGACCTACCGCCACGCAACCTGTCAGGCGTCCCACAGCCTGGCGCCGCCGGGCATCCAAGCCTGAGGTGGTCATGGCGACGCGGGCGTGCGAGCAGGCTAGGGTGGACTCTGGCAGAGGGCGGAGGCGCGTCGATGGCCAACGTAGTCATGGGTGGAGGGCGGGCAGGGCCTAGCCGATGGCGTGGAACTGGATTCGGTGTTGGTGCCTGCGCACGTGATCCCTCACCTCGCCGTTGGAGACACGCCGGGCTCTAGGGCGTGGTTGGAGGTTCACGGGAGGGTGACAGAGGGCAGACACACTAAATATGAGCCGTCAGATTTGGATGAGTAATAAGAGAGAATGGCTAAGAGATAATCTGGTGCATCCGTTTTGATGTTGTTATATTTTCTGGGTGCATTCATGGGTGTAGATGTAGCATAGGTCATGACTATGGAGCAGGCATTTGTTGTGTGGCTGTAGATTTATTCTAACTGGTGTATTATAGGGGCAAGTAGATGTGTGTCTCCTTTTTCTTTTTGCTCCACCTTCTTTTCCTCTTTAGCAATGTTATATTATTCCTTATCTGCCTATATCATATTCATATAAAACTTGATCATCTATTCCATTTTATTTAATATGGTATAAATGTTTTCACTGACTTTTGGGTATGCCAAAATTGGTGTCAACAACAGAGCCGAGAAGGAAAGTAGAAGCACGATCATACCTATGTGCAAGATTTTGTGGAGCAACCACACTGAACGAGAAGCCACTTGGGAGAAAGAGTCAGAACTTCGGATGCTTTACCCCTACCTGTTTGAAAGGTACGTCTCACCTTAAATCTTGGGACAATATTCCTGTGAGGGGGGGCTGTAACAACCCAGGTTTTCCAAAAAAAACCCAAAAATCCGAACTTAATTTTTTTCTAACAAAACCCATGCATGGTGTGTGTGCATACTAGAAAACTACCCATGTAGTTGCACAAGTAGAACCCAAGTTAGCATGGTTGAGCATTTTGCATTTAATTCAACTTGTGAGTTGCTTCTTCATGATTTTATGTGATGTAATAAAATCAACTCAACCTTTATAAATAACTTGTTGTGTGTGTGTTACCAACCCTTGGCTTCGACCCTAATACCCTAGTTAACCCCTAGTGGACCCCATAAGGATGTGTACAAGCTTGGCAACGCATGTATACATGCATAGGAGCCCAAGGTATAACATAGAATGGAAATAGAAAAAGGAAAAGGAATTAGAAATAAGGATAAAAAGGAAAAGAGTACAGCAGCCCAATAGCCGCATTGGCCCGTGCTGTGGCCCAGCTCACGCGTGCGCCCGCACCAATGCGAAGCAGTAGCCGACCTAGCTCGCAGCCTAGCTCCGCACTCACCCGCATCCATGCCTGCCCACATCATGACGTGCCATCATCATTTCCCTCCTACCACTGACAGCCGAGCCCCGCCTATCATCCCCAACCCTCACCCTTCCTCTGCTTTTCCAAAAGCAGAGCACTGGCGACCGGGGAATCACGTGGTCCCCTGTACGCCCTAGCCATTTGTGCCCCTGGCCATTGCGCTCCAACGCGTGGATCGACGCCACATTCATACCCCTAGCGTGCCTCGTCTCCTTATCCAGTGTCGTGACGTGCGTGATGTCGCCATGGACCCACACCCCCCTAACACCACCCATCCTTCCCTTGACCGCTGGCATTCAAAATTGGGAGCGCCAGTGGGCGCTTAACCACCCCGCGCTCCCAAAAACCCTAGCTTGGAGCCTCGATCGTCGTACACATACCCCCTCTATCCCTTTCCACCGTTTGCCACTGTGGCTTCACCAACCATGCGCTAAGATCGAGAGAAGGGAATTAGAAGGGAGGAGGGAAGGAGAAGGAGGACGCCAAGTTGCCACCGCCGAGGAGCCGCTACCAGAGACAGAGACAATGCCCTGATCATCTACACCGGTGTAGCAGCTCGGCACAGCACTGCACCAACTTGACACGGCCTCACCTTGTTACACCATCCTATCTACCCCGCCACCATGGTGAGCTCATCCCCGCTCTCCTGTGCCTACCACCGTGAACATGCCATGCCGGCGCCACCATGTTCTTCCCCTTGGGGGCCAAAGGCCGGTCTTTTTGCCATTGTGATGCACTATACATAGGCACACACCAACATAAACCAATGCCTAGCCCTACCGAGCAACACATTCATGCTTACATGTCGCACTTGCCGTGGTCACCATGACCGGTGTCCACCGCGTCGCCACCCCGTTCTGGCCACCTCGAGCTGGTAAAGGTAAAACGACCACATCGGTGAGATTCTCCTCGTCGAGGGACATGGCGTGCACTAGGTAGAAGGGGAAGGAGACCCCCAGGTGTCGCTGGCCATGTTTTGCCTCACTGGAGTTGCATGCCTCCCATGCCACCGCCATGTTCTCGCCGATCCTGGTGGCCTCATGATGCGAGGAGGGGCCGATGATGTCTGTCGTCACCCACGAACATAGCCATGTAGGTGGATGAGCCTAGGGCCTGCCATACCCCTAGATTCCTTAGAGCCGAGAGCTCATCAGAGCTACGTCGTGTTTGCCACCTCACTGTGGACTCCGCCGTGGACTCTGGTCGCCAGCACCGCCTCCTACAGCACCCCGGTGACCCTAATTAGGTAAAAAGCCGCCCCTTTTTAACCTTGAGCGACCAATTTGGCCAGACCCCATGCACTACCCCTGAGACCATCACAGCCAGTGTCGAGGAGGCTGTAGCAGCCACCTGAGCCCCTTTTGACCCCACTAGAGACCCATGGAGCCCATAGAAACCCCAATGGCTACACCGAGCGCGTCTCGCATGCTCACCGCCACCGTGCACCGCTACCAGACCTCACCGGTGGCCAATGTGCCACCTTTATCATCCCACCATGCCTGCACTAGCCCATAGAGGCCTTGGGATTCCGTACCGACCCCATCGAGTCACCACCGAGCCCTGTCTGACGACTTCTCGTCAATGAGCGTGAGCGAGAAGACGAGAGGAGAGGGAGACATGGATGAGGTCCACCATGGGCCCCCTCTATGGTCCATAGACCCATGCTGCTTGGACCATCATGAGCCGTGTGTGTAGACCAAGCCCAGCAGGAGCCCAGCTGCGCCACATGGCCGCCTGCCTGTGCGACACGTGTATAGGCCTGGCCAGACCGACCCAACCTGGCCCAATATCCGGTACGCCAGGCCTAGCCCGAGCCTGGTCAACCAATTACCTTGACCATTGACCATTGACCTAGTCCCACCTATCAATTTCTGCCAAGCCACGAGCCAATCAGAAAGCACCATGTGTTAGCCTCTGGTTTTTTTCCATTTCTTTTTCTTTTTCAGAAAATGATTTAAACTTAGAAAATTCATACGACCTCAGAAAAATATGAAACCAGAGTCCAAATTTTTCTAAAAATGAGCTCTACGTCATAGGCTTGTGTTTGAGTGGATTTGGATCTTCTGAATTTTTGTTGCTTCTTTGTGATCATCTATAGGAGTCGCTTATCGTGGCTATGTCTCGTTTGATAGATCTGGAGGAGCCGCAGACTGAGGAGCATGACCTCGACTACACTAAGGAGCTTGGCGATGACCTGTCAGGTGCCACATCCCACCCAACCTCGTAGAATCCTATTAGACATGCTACAATGTAGATGCTAGTGCTTTAATATATGCAAATGATCTATGATAGGTTGCATGGTAGAATTACTTGTGAGCCATTACCATGTCACAACCTATACCCCTATACACCCGCTGTTAGGTTAGACGATCACTTACTTACTTGCTACTGCTTCTACTATGCATTATATATGTGATGTGATGCTTGGTGGAGGATTGTATGTGAGTGGTTAAGGAACTGTGTGTCGGTAATGTGGTAACAACCGAGGAGATCTTGGCATGTGTTTTGGGTGTGTGGTGAGGGTTGAGTTGATCAGGCAGGATGTTACGACAAGTCGTTGGACGAGTCTTGCTAGGGGGTGCGACTGAGGCATCCCCTACAAGTGGTACCTATGGCAAGTGCATGTGAGATGAGGAGATCTTGGGGTGGAGTGTCTTTGTGGGATGAAGGCCCTAGATGGAGGTGTCGGCGAGGCATCGGGTGTTGGTTATCCCCTATTAAGAAGATATCCTATCTGGCCCCCTAAGGACTGGTATGTCGAGTGAACCGGATCATAGGACCCTATGTACACACCACTCGCTCCTCAATGGGAGGGGGACGGTTACCCGACCAACTAGGATAGTGCCTCTACTGTTAGGTTGGAAGCAGATAGTGTAGGGAGGTATGGGCGTATGGCCCACACCCTCCTAAGACAGCGTAGTGACCTTTGCGGGCCTGATACTATGTCTCACATTCTCAGCGTGCCGATGGACTTCGGGGTGGCCAAGGGCTGAGTTGTAGGGTGGCACCATACCGGTTGGGAGGTAGTTAGTATTAGCCTAGGCGAGGCACCGCCAATGATGGTGATCTTGTGGTTCTAGGTGTACATGCTCTACAGAGTTCATCGATCTATACGTATAGCTGCATTGTCAGATATGGACATTCCTATGACGTACGTTTCCCTTGATTAGTGAGTGGAGTCCTTTCTTCGCTCCCCCTGGGTTCTTGCATTGGTTTCTAGCTTTGGACGATGAGGCAAGGTACGAGTAGGAGTCGTCCTTGTCACCTAGATAGTGTGAGAGTGGTGAGATATGTGTGATGGGATGGGAGAACATGTGGATGAGATGGGTTAAAACTAGATGAATAATTATTAGAACTTGACATACTCGCATAGGAAACTATAGCCACAAATAGGTCTTTTCCTCTACTCTTGCATTCCACTACCACAAAGCAAACACAAAGCATAGGGTGGGAGCCAGTGGCCAGTATAAATCGTACATGTAGTTGTTTGATAGGTTCTGAGCTTGGGTACGACTACTAGGAAGACAGTTGGGAGGATTAGAGGTCTTGTTCCTACGCTCAAGTTTGGCTGAGAAGATGGAATCGACGCCCGTTGCCTTTCTACTTGATGCTGTTCCAAATGCTGCATGCTTTGAGTGATTCTGCCAAGTGGCGATGTAATAATTAGTAAACCTTGCTATTCGTACTCTCTTTAAGATAGGTATCCGATGTATGACTGTAATATCGTCTGTTATTCGATAATGTGATGGGATGATCACCTAGGGCTATCACGTTATACTTTGAATCTATGGATTTCCCTTCGAGGAAATTGGGATCATTTCAACGGCTCAACTCTTGGGCGGTGGAGGGCCTCACTGACAACTAGCAGAGAGCGGGAGTAGAGGAGGTGCTTGGCTACACCCATGGCAAGTGCCTACTGAAAGCTCTAGTTTGGTTTTGGTGAATTGATGAAACCCTAAGTGCTAACCTAGTTTATCAAGAGATCATGAGATAGGTAGCACATTCCAAGTGATGAAGCGATGGTGAAGGTCATGATGATGGTGATGATCAAGTGCTTGGACTTGAAAAGAAGAAAGAGAAAACAAAAGGCTCAAGGTAAAGGTATAAATGGTAGGAGCCATTTTGTTTTGGTGATAGAGACACTTAGTGAGTGTGATCACATTTAGGATCGATAGCCGTACTATTAAGAGGGGTGAAACTCGTATTGAAATATGGTTATCAAAGTGCCACTAGATGCTCTAACTCACTGCATATGTATTTAGGATCTAGTGGAATGCAAACACCCTTGAAAACATTTGTGAAAATATGCTAACACATGTGCACAAGGTGATACACTTGGTGGTTGACACATTTGAGCAAGGGTTAGGAACTTCACCGGTGGAGTGTTCGCCCGTAGAGTGCGGACAGTCTGACGGTGCCACCGGCACTCTATTTAGAAAAGACTGAGGTCACTGTAAGTGACCGGACGCTGGTCTCGGTAGGACCGGCACGTCCGGTCAGTGGTAGCAGTAAGCGTGTGGTTTCAGTCTCATGACCGGATGCTGGCGTGAGAAATGACCACACGCTCAGAGCCTGAGTCCAGTTAGTAAGACGTATGATGATATATGTAGTGCACAGGGGAGGCGTTGAGTGACCGGATGCTGGGTGAGTCCGGTCGAGCATGACTGGATGTGTTCGGTCGTGATTTTTCGCTTTTTGTACCTTACTAGAAATGACTGGACGCTGGTGTTGGTGCATCCGGTCACTTTGAGCAGCGTGTCCGATCACTACTTAAATGTACTTGTCGACACAGAATTTTCATCTTCGTGCTGAGGACACACGTAGCAAGCTAGAAGGGTCTGCTCGATGGAGCAGATCCGCCTAGGTTCAGCGCAAGGGTGATCAATCATGCGCAATCCTTCCAAGACGTGCCAGTCAATTTGACCCTGCAATTCACAAGGAGAGAAAGCTCATCAGTAATTATGGGCGAAACATGCCGGTGTTGCTAGACAGTCCCGAATCAGCGGCTCTGAGAGCCGATATGAGAGGAGATCGACTAAATAGTCGATTCCAACATATTCATAAGAATAAATCGATTAAAGCTCATGGGGTTGTATAAGAAGAATCAGTTATCATTCAGGATAAATATTATTTAAGCAAATATTAATCAATGGCAATAAGATATCAATGATGATCGGTTTATACTGAGCCAATGATTACAAGTAACCGAACTCCTTGTTATAAAGAGACAATTCAACACCACTTAACCATTTAATAAAGATAAATCTAATGAACATGTTAGATCTCATCTATCACCATGACCAGTGGGGCATAAGGCAGAATCATGCAGGCCGTAGTAACAACAATAGACTCGACGACCCTAACTAATTACTAATATTAGTGGGGCATGAGGCAGAATCATGCAGGCCGTAATACAATAATAAGATCATGGGGCTAACATATCATTCAACTTATCTCTACTTCAATGATCTCGTAATGTGAATTGTTCGTGAAAGCGCTCGATATCGGCTAAACAGCCGATTTAAGCATAGTGCACAGTTAAGGTCATGCCTTCTTAGGAATGGGTCTACCAACTAATGATCCCCACTCCATCGTGTCAACAATGGGGTGAGAGGCAGAATCCCACAGGCCGTAATGACGGGCCATGGAACGATTTTGATTAACTAATAGATCTACTTGAGATCGGACATGCCTTAGCCGCACGCTATGCACGATTAAGATTGATGTAAAACAGCTGATAAAAGCATAACTCATCACTTAAGATGTAGATTAAATTAACTTTAGATTAGCAAACGATGGGTTAAATAAGATATAAGGCCGATCTAGATCAATCTCAATTGGGCAGAGTGATATTAATGTAATTAGATAAACGATGAAAGCAATAAGCAATATCGATAATTTGATGAATCTACCAAAGACTGCCATACTAAGGTAGAGCCGATAACTTGACCTTGATCTAATTCAAGCAGTGGGGTGGGAGGCAGAATCACATAGGCCATACTTGAATTAGACAAGAGTCGATAACTAGCCTATACCAGAGTCACAGTGGGGGTCGATCGGATCAATGCAGCCTTACGAACAGAGGTATAAACCATGACGGTACTTATAGACAAGCTGATGAGGACATGGCACCTTCGGATACGAACAATGATTATAAGGTGCGCTCGTTCCTACATTTGCATAGTGGCTTTGGTTATAATTCACTTGGTTCCACATGTACATGTCACTATTTGATTATAGATTCAAATGTGTTTCATAATGGAAGTTCATCAAAGTTGAACTTTTGGTTCGTCGGCAGCCCGACAGTGCCTCATTGGGAAGGCCATAACTCATCCATCCGGAGTGCGATCAAGGTCAATGAGCACTTGATGGAAAGCTTGTTTGATAAGCTTTCAAATAGATCTGGTCCCATCTCAATATCACATCGGCTAGGCCTCCAAATCACCAATATATTCTGTCGCTATTTCTAGCAGGAGCTACACTATCGTCATGGGCTTGTTAGACATCCTTGGGACCCAGGCCCAAGTTGGAGCACACCCCAAGGTCTTGGAGAACCCACCAAGAAAGCCCTTGGACGTCCTCCTCCATGGCCACCACCTTAGGAGGCCAGCAAGGACGTCCAAGCCAAGCCAGAGGCCCAGTCCAATCCGAGTTTGAGTCTGCCTCGGCCGTCAGGACCAGTCTGCAATAAAACGGACGCCCAGGACGCATCCGAACTCCGTTTTTGATGATCCACATATGGATGGAAATCTAATTTGATAAGGAAGCCAATCCAAGTGGTTTCACGTTAAAACCTCTTCGGAATCAACGGGAATAGTCAAAACAAGTCAGCATCCAGAATCTGCCAGGGTGCTGCGACACCTACTTTTGGTCCGTTGGACCGTGTATCGTGTTTGGGCACATTAGGGGGCGCGTCCAGGGTAGGCGACGACCCTAAGACCTTTATAATCATATGCCGCCACCATCATTAGGGTTTGGGTTTTGCTTAGATTATTCTGTCAAGAAACAGTTTCGCCGTTCTTCGGTTTGTGAGACCCCAACTCGTGAGATTAATCTTTCATCTGCAATTTGGTTGCGTTCTTTCTTGTTCTTGCTTGTGTTCTTTGTTGCACAGGCAAGGATTAGCCTTCTTGGCGAGGTCAACCTGGTCCGTGACTTGGTTGATAACTAGAGGAGCTGTGGTGCTAAGATTGCAGGGTTCGATCTTTCGATCTGAAGCCGGATCGGTGTGTCATTCTCCGCCACAACGATAGTTACCATCACCTGACGGAAGATCGGGATCCCCGTCTCCATTAAGTGGTAATCAGAGCTAAGGTATACCGTCAGATTCACTTTTATTCCCTAGTTTGAGAGTTTCGCATTCGTCCTATAGTCCGGTGCCATACTTTTATTTCCTATCCTAGAACCTTCCGCGCCATAGCCTTTGCATATTTTAGTTTCAGATTCCGTTGTTGAGTTTGTATCCTAGGTCAAAGTCTTGTTGCTGGTTTAGATTGTGTTCTTTTCTAGTTTGTGTTGATCCCTCCACCCGCCACTATTCCATATCACCATCGGTTTGCATCTTGTGTCCACTAAAACCCTTATTCGAGCAGCTTCCTTAAAACAGTCATAACTTTTTCATCCGAACTCGAAACGGGGAAAATTTTATATCTACGGAGAACGCCAGAAAATTTTAGATCTATTTCATCTCAGCTTAGCTGGGTTCGCAAAAATTAGATTTGCAAAATTTGGTTAGGAAAATTGAGTTTCTGGGCCCACAAGTTTTGGTATGCTTTTTAGAGCACAGTCCTAATTTTCTATAGGCCACATCTTTTATTCAATTGAGCTCAAATTTTTTGTGGTTTATTCTTGTGTGCTCCTTGCTGAGAAAAAAATATCAAAAGAGCAAAAGAAAGAAAAAAAGATTAGACAAAAAAAATAAAAGAAAAAAATAGTAAAAGAGAATAGAAGATATCAAAAAGGAGCACATAAGGAACACTCAATAGCTCTATTGTTTGTGGTACCTTTTTGCCTTGTTCATATCCGTTGCTACCTTTAATACTTGTTTCCTTTCATCCTTGTTTCCTCTCTTGTTTATCACAACTGGTGATAGGAACACGTATAGGCCAGCAACTAGGACAAGTGCTCTGGATATTTATTCAATATTGCTGTCTGTCACTGACTTGTGTGCCACATATATTTATTTGTTTTTTTTTCGTGCCTCCCAAGCTCCACATATATACTTCAGGTCAGTACAGAAAAAAGATCCTTGCAATCTCGGTACCACTACCTCATAGGTATCACGAACCAGCCACCGGTTGTACCACCCACTGCTTGCATTGGTAAGAACTTTGTAAGAGCTTGGTAAGACGCTTCCACTAGCTGTCAAAAGTGACACCACTGCAACCACGTAGTCATTTGATAGGGATAACTTTCACCGTTTGTTCCTTGTTTTTGTGTTTACAATGATAGGTTGTTCGTATCCACCGACTTATGATGGTATAGGTGCTGATGAGTACATGGAGTGGGAAATTGCCATCGATAATATATTTGCTACTCGCTTTATGTGTCCAAGGAGAAAGGTAAAAAATGCAGCTAGTGTTTTGCTACATTCTGCTTTATCTTGGTGGGAGTCTTTAGATCCTTCTGATAAGCCTCAAACTTGGAATGGTATGAAACTTCTTATGCGAGAAACCTTTGTTAATCCACCTCTTATTTTGACTTCATATGATGAGGTGCACCATTTAGAGGAAGAGTCTGTTGTTATTCCTCCTACTATGCCTAACCTTTTGCAGGACAATGTAGAAAAGAGCAAGGATGACGTGACAGAAAATGAGAAGCTCACAGCCTCATGTGAAAATTCAGAACCATCAACTATTACCCCTGCTGAACATGAGAGCAAAGGTAATGCCCATGATGCTAAACTCACAGAAGGTGCGAGTTCTCTTGATGTGCTAAATTTTTCCACCAATCATGCTATGATAGAGCAAATTTTAGTGGAGCATTCGCTTGATTTACCTTTGTCACAAGATGATTTGCTTGATGTTTCTTATGACGAAGATGACTTGCATGATGATATTTATGTTATACGCATGCAATCATTGAAGAATGATCACGCTATATGTGTGCTGAAAATGAGCACTTGTGCTAAAAATAGACTTGTTATTCATAATGCTAGTGAAGTTGATGAGCTGAAATTGTTGTCTTCTTTAAATACTTTGGGTTACATTGAATTTAATGTTCCGTGTAATCTTAGTTCTTTAGAGGAGAAACTTTATGCATATGCTAATTTTCCATGGTTCTCTAGACATACATATCATTTTATTGGAAAATATAATTGTAAAGGAGAGTATATGGTGCATCGTGTCTATATTTGTTCAAATATGAAATCTCCTTATATTGTGCAAAAGTATGATCAACCAAAGGATTGCAATTGCTATAATCTTGTCATGTCGAGTTTCTCTAGTTTTGTTATAAAGAAACATGTTAAATTTCAAGAAGGGGAGCAATGTTGGCTACTACCAACAACGTTTCCTTTAGCTAATCCCAAACCGAGGACGGTTTGTTGTCAAGAAGGAGAGGATGATGAGGACATGGCACCTTCGGATACGAACAATGATTATAAGGTGCACTCGTTCCTACATTTGCATAGTGGCTTTGGTTATAATTCACTTGGTTCCACATGTACATGTCACTATTTGATTGTAGGTTCAAATGTGTTTCATAATGGAAGTTCATCAAAGTTGAACTTTTGGTTCGTCGGCAGCCCGACAGTGTCTCATTGGGAAGGCCATAACTCATCCATCTGGAGTGCGATCGAGGTCAATGAGCACTTGATGGAAAGCTTGTTTGATAAGCTTTCAAATAGATCTGGTCCCATCTCAATATCGCATCGGCAAGGCCTCCAAATCACCAATATATTCTGTCGCTATTTCTGGCGGGAGCTACACTGTCGTCATGGGCTTGTTAGACATCCTTGGGACCCAGGCCCAAGTTGGAGCACACCCCAAGGTCTTGGAGAACCCACCAAGAAAGCCCTTGGACGTCCTCCTCCATGGCCACCACCTTAGGAGGCCAGCAAGGACGTCCAAGCCAAGCCAGAGGCCTAGTCCAATCCGAGTTCGAGTCTGCCTCGGCCGTCAGGACCAGTCTGCAATAAAACGGACGCCTAGGACGCATCCAAACTCCGTTTTTGATGATCCACATATGGATGGAAAGCTAATTTGATGAGGAAGCCAATCCAAGTCGTTTCACGTCAAAACCTCTTCGGAATCAACAGGAATAGTCAAAACAATTCAGCATCCAGAATCTGCCAGGGTGCTGCGACACCTACTTTTGGTCCGTTGGACCGTGTATCGTGTTTGGGCCCATTAGGGGGCGCGTCCAGGGTAGGCGATGACCCTAAGACCTTTATAATCATATGCCACCGCCGTCATTAGGTTTTGGGTTTTGCTTAGATTATTCTGTCAAGAAACAGTTTTGCCGTTCTTCGGTTTGTGAGACCCCAACTCGTGAGATTAATCTTTCATCTACAATTTGGTTACGTTCTTTCTTGTTCTTGCTTGTGTTCTTCGTTGCGCAGGCAAGGATTAGCCTTCTTGGTGAGGTCAACCTAGTCCGTGACTTGGTTGATAACTAGAAGAGCTGTGGTGCTAAGATTGTAGGATTCGATCTTTCAATCTAAAGCCGGATCGGTGTGTCATTCTCTGCCACAACGATAGTTACCATCACCTGACAAAAGATCGTGATCCCCGTCTCCATTACAAGCAGTGAAGGTCGACCAGATCGATGCAGCCATACTCGCTGAAGAACTCACCGAGATCTACTCTACTCCTACTCCTAAGGCATGGCTGGAGCCAAAAAAAAATAATTGACTTGTATTTGATTGATTGTTGTCCTTTTACAATAGCCGGGGTTTGGTATTTATATCCGGAGTCTAAACATGAAACCTACTCGATCACAATAAGCTACAATGTTAGGTATAAAGGAAGCATTCCTAATTTAAGATAACTTAGACTCTAATCTTTCCCTTTTTGAGAGTCCATCACATTCCGTCCTGGTGCTGATCGTAGCCTTTGTCCCTATCGGCTTGGCGCCACCTGAAGAAAGCCGATTCTAATTCTTGCATCCGAATCGGCTAGTTTCGATTTGTACGTAATTGATTCCTTGATGATATCATCTTGGGTGCTTTTTGAGTTACTGTGACTTTCTTTCCAAATTTTGGTGTAAACACATGCCCCCCAATTTTGGGATAAAAGAAATTTTATTCCAAAATTACCACGTCTGTGCTCCCAATAGGTCCATAGTCATGGGTAAAGAATCTTGATCTGGGGTCTACTGTTTGTCGCCGCCTATGTCAGCTCATGAGCCCATGCTTTAAAAACTTTTGCGGAGCATTATTGCTTCACGGGCTTTTGGATTCATCTTCCAGGCCAGCTATAAAATGTCTGTTCGACCCTAGTGAGAGTAACTCAATAATTCAGCCATGTTTCTCCTCTTCCTACCTCTTCGAGTGCCCCTGACTTCGCTGGACCCTCCATGGTCTGTTCTCTTGCTATGAAGATCTCGAGCTGTTAGAAGAATTCTTGTGCATAGGGTGATTGTGTCCCCCATCTTAGCAACTTGTCGAGCAAGAGAGACAGCTACTGCGGTTAGAAGAATCCTTGTGATACCACCTGGGTCTTCTCTCCATGCTCACAGAGCTGTCCTAGTGCTTGTAAAGGCTAAAATGCGTGGACACTTCCCCCTTGTTTGCTCAATCGAATGTCCACTGGGAAAGCCACAAGTTTCTTTCTAGCGGCTTCAAGAAATCAGCTGGGCATCTGTTAGACAAGCGGCCTTTTCCTTCCCTATCGCAATTTTATCAACGGGACGATGTGACTTTGTTTATGATGACTTTCGGCCTTGTGGGGATTCGAACTCCCTTCAATTCAAAGAGGCCTTGGTGTGTTAATCACTGGTAAATATAAATCTTTTGTATGTATCCCATGGCATTCTATAACTTGGGAGAGCAATGAGTTTGAATCTGTTATCTCTTCATTTCTTGTTACCTGAATCCTCGGAGCGTCGATCCCTTTTCGTATCTGATTTCAAATTCATACCGCTTGCGAGATCTATCCCTGCGGGCTCTACATGTAAGGCCATGGCTAGGGATCGAAAAATGACTCGCTTTAATTGATCGGCATGGCCAGAATCTCGCTGAATGTCTCTCCCTAGCAGAATGGGCTCTGGCCATGGTTCGATGTCGATCACTTCCCGAAACTGATGATATATAATAGCCAAAGTGTTCCTCGGCCCATAGTATGTGATATTAGCAAACAATTCCTCTATCTTGGACGATTTCTTCTTTTGTTCCGTACTCCATGCTATGTGCATTACTTTGTTCATGTTTGCTTTGCTCTTGTGGGCGACACACGTTATACCAGCTTTTACCCTTCTAGATTTATTTTTGCACCAGAAGCGATACCCTCATGGCACCAGCTATTAGAGCTGTCAATTGAGAAAATTGGTTGCCCAGTGTTAATCCAAATGTTAGGGTAATATTCCTTCAAATATTCCCCATCTGATTGCTCTACCGAATCCTTCTTCTTCTTTTAGTATTTCCAAAATACAAGTATTACCCGGCACACAGCGCTTGATCCGATAAGGTCATTCTTAATCAGACAACCATTTTTGCTGGATTTGCTGCCCTTTGATTCGATGTCAATTTTACTCTTCAGTCCAAATCTTTCTCAGAGGATTACTCATTCTCGACCTTTTAATCATAATATTTTGTGACCTTCGGTTTATTGGTTTCAATGCCTTTTCAAGAGCACGCAGCCGAAGGCAACTCAAGTCTTCTAAGTCATCCATCACGAGACCCTGGTAGACTTCGGCTGATAAATTACTCTGCATCATAACACGCCTTGATCCATTTTGAACTTCCCAAGGACAGACTGCATCGTGTTTTATGCACAAGTTCGTAAGGCGATCACATCAACTCCACTACCCCTAGTCATTAAAGGCAATCCATTCCCAATCTTCCCTAGAGTCTTGTCTCCTTTTTCCAAGGTGAAACAGGCTCAGAGGAGTTTTTTCGATCGTGAAACCCTTCTAGCCAGAGGACTCGAATAGGCAAGAGGCTAAAGAACCATCATAGCCAATCGATCACTTCTGCTTCGGCTAAAGGGCTAATTCTAAAAATAGCCAATTCCAGACTCCCGATCTTAATCCCACTTAGGTCCAAAAACATGACTTTCATTAAGAGAGATCTTCGATCTCCTATCCTTAGTCACCTGACGCCGTATTCTCTTTGGCATTGGTGAAGCGACGTTCTGCCTTCTATTAACTGTGGTTGCCTTTTGCGTGTCCCGAGGCATCCGCCTCTTCGCTTTGTGCCTTCAAATATCAGGCGAGAGCTTTAGCCTCAAACACATATCCATTCACAACTATTCTTTCACTCTCTTCCGCCTACCAAAAACCCTATAGTAGTTTTCTTCCTCCCTTTCGTAGATCCAACTATCTCTTATGGCTAGCGAGGGTAACCGAGGCAAGCGCACGACAGAGGAGGTTCCCGAAGGGGACATGCCAACGAACCGGCGTCTCCGACGCATTAGGTAAAACTATTAAATTTTTTGTCCCTGATGATGACTTGTTCTAACTCTCCTATAGGCTCATTGTGAATGACAACTTTCATCTTTTCTTTAGGACTGGCAAACCCACTGATGATGCGTCTTCCGCGCCGGCTTCATCGTCGGGCTCATCTAACTCGTATGACGGTGACGATGCCCGGCACTTCTTTCGGGAATGGAGGTCGGCCGAGGATCGCTATTCTAAGGTGATCCGGAATAACTGCTAGCTCAAGATTTGTCTAGGGGTTTTCCAAGTGGCCCTCAATGCGGCTGAGGAGGAGGCCAGCGCCGTCCAAGCATGGCTGGTAGAGTCTGACGCCATGGTAGTAGGTAAGATGAATTCTAGGAATGCTTCTATTCTGGTTCTCATTATCTTCGTCTTGATAGTTTTCTATAATCACCAGCTCATATGGTGCAGTTGGAGTCTCTCTAACTGGCGGCGAATGCGGCTGCGGACACCGTCAATGCGTAGGGTTCCCTTATTGATGCTTATCTCCAAGACATTCCGGCCCACGTCCAGGAGGTTGCTCTTCATGGCGTTCGCTATGATGCGTCTGTGGCGCTAACCATGGCATAGGCCCAAACTAGGCATGATCTTTATGCCATGGAGGTTGGCTTCCTGACTGGTGATGGCCCTAAGTGGCATGAAGATTTGATAGAAGACTTCACCGCAGCAGCGGAGGCCATTGTGGACATCACCTCCGCTCAGGATGTGGTGAACAAAGTCTTTGATTTGTTTGTACTTAGGGTAATCCTAACAAACAAAGACTCCTATTCCTCCATGAACATGCTTCAATGTAGTGTCCTTATGTATGATCATTTTTGCTTTTGTTTTTGCTCTATAGGCGATACATATTGTATCGGCTTTTATTGTCTTTGAAGATTTTCATTTTTTGAACTAGAGGCGATACCCTCCTGGTACCGGCTGTTGGAGCCGAGAATGAATCGGCTATCAAATTCAGATGTCAGGATAATATCTCTTCATGCATTTTCATTCCAAAGATCAAACGATTGATCAATCCAAGTCAAGCATCCTATTAAGCGAAATAGAACTTCTCTTAAGAAATCCATTAACTTTGAATCGCACTTACACTTTAATTCAGCATTCACCTACGTCGGCCTAAACCCATTTCCAATACTCAATGTTTATTTTTCCTTAACTCAATGACCGACGCGATGCCATGACTACTGATTAAAACAAACTTTCAGAGCTGATTGCTTGAACTGGCTGTTGGCCTTCATTATTAATCCTGATGAAGCCTCCTTCCTATGTTTTGCCAGAAAGGCATTCGAAGTCTCCTAATTCCCAAAACACTGGATCGGCTGTTATGATGCTCACAGACTCATCAACGCAAACCACCTCGACATCATCCTCATGCTGTTGAATGAAACATTGATGCATGGTTGATGGCACGCAATAGTTTGCGTGAATCCAGTCACAACCGAGGAGTAAGCTGTATGAGGCTTTTCCATCGATGACAAAGAACGTGGTAAGCAGAGTTTTACTTCCGATTGTCAACTCGACGTTCATTGCCCCTTGGGTCTTAGATGTATCCCCTCTGAAGTCTCTAAGCATCATGTCGGTCTCAAGCAAATCTCCTGGTCCCTTGCCAAGTTTATGAAAAGTAGTGTAAGGCATAAGATTGACAGAAGCACCTCCGTCCACTAACATTTTGTTCATCATCTTCCCATCAACAAAACCTTTCATGTATAAAGCCTTCAAGTGCCAATGTTTGACTGGCTTATCAAATATTGCTTGGTGGGTAACCGTCAACTTGGCAACCATCTCTTCATACTCTAATTCATCGAAGTCTGAGTAAACTTCCTGATCTGCCGGAGCTCTAAATTTTGATTGCAACAAAAAAGCCATTTGGATATTAGCCGATGGTTGTTTCTTATCAGCTATTAGCTTGGTACGCCACACTTGAGTTTTACCAGATGGTTGAGCCTGCTCTATCTCTTTATTCCTTAGGCGTTGCACTCTTCTCTTCTAGCTTCTTGTTAAACCTCTAGGGCACCATTGGCCTTCCTGCCAAACATGTTCCCTCTGGTTGCTTCCTTCTTCATGATCAGCCCAGTCTTGGTCAACAACTCTTTTTCCCAGCCAATCATGAATGCTTTTATTTTTTAAGTGCCGATCCATGTCATTATGATGATATGCACCCTGGGCATGGATAGACCAGCGGTTGACTTGAGATTGCCTAAACTCCCAATATTGATTGCTGCATTCTGGACAGTTATGTCTAGTAGGCAATTTCAAACCTTCATTCTAGCAGTACCTGAAGAAAGGACAACTCCAGTGCGATTCGGCTTGCTTCCTTTCATACCTCTCTTCTTCCAGTTGACGCTGGTATTCTTGATCCTTCTGCCGCTGCCACTTGTTTAATAGGATCCGAGATGTGACTCGTGGCTTTGTCGCTCCATCCTTTGATGTTTCCCCCCTGTTCATATCAGCTCCTCTACTGATTATGACGTTTTCTAATCTCTCTGTATTCATCAGCTGATATTTGCATCTTGGGATCAACTATTCTAGCTTCTCTTGATTTGGCCGATGTTAGGACCTTAGTTTTTCCTTTGAATAGCCCAACATCAACCATATTTTGATCTCCTGGGAAAGGATTATCATCCACCTTCATCTTCCAAGGTGTATCAAACTTGAGCCTCCCTTGCTGAATAGCCCTCTGTATATGCTGCTAGAAAATTCTGCATTCATTGGTGGAATGAGAAGTAGCATTATGGAATTTGAAGAACTTTTTATTCTTCAACTGTTCAGGGGGCAACATAACATGATTGTCTGACAATTTGATCTGGCCCTTCTCAAGTAAGAAGTCAAAGAGCTTGTCCAATTTTGTGACATCAAAGTCATAGCTCTCCTTGACTCCTCTTCCCTAAGGATTTGACACCATTACTGTCTTCTTGCCCCAATTCCATTCAGCTGCAGCAACCTCCTCTTCTTCATCTTCATAGCCATCATCTGCTGAGTATGGATCGTAAGCTTCGGCTATGGTGGTATTCTTTTGGAATCGGGTATCTCTGCACATACTCTAGAATTGGCTATTGAGCGCTGCTACTCGTTGAGCCAATTGACCCAAGTTGTCAAATTCTTGTCCTAGCAGCTTTTCTTTCCACATTGGCAACATTCCTTGGATAGCTAAAGCAGCTAGCTGATCATCGGCCAAGTTCAATGAGAAGCACAAGTTCCTAGTCTCCCAGAATCTCTAAAGAAACTCAATGCCCAATTCATTAGTCCTCTATCTCATGGTTGTCAAATCGGTTATCTTCTTTTCTCTAGTCCCAATGTAAAAATATATATGAAACTTCTTTTCTAGGTTAGCCCAATTGGCAATGGAGTTGACTGGTAGTGACGAAAACCAAGTGAAGGCTGGCCCTGACAGGCATAAGGAGAAGAAATGAACTCGATGGGCATCCTCAACTGACGCTTCGCCTAATTGTGTAAGATGCCGACTGACATATTCTATTGTGCTTGTACTATCTTGACTGGTGAACTTGGTGAATTGTGGGAGCCTGTAATTTGTCGGAAGAGCGACCAAATCATACCATTCTGGATATGGGTGTTTGTACGAAAAGGTCAGCCCCATTGGCTTTAGATCGAACTAATTCTTCATCATCTCGGTCACCTTCAGTAGCAACTCATCAGCTTGTGGATTTGGGTTTCTCGGTACTTGCTAACCCATCTGTGGATTGAAATCACACATGCCTTGATATCCTAGATTTGGCATCATGTGGAGGGTGTTATAATTCATGTCATAGTGATAGCCTTGTGGAATCTCAATCTATTAGGTCCTTTGCTGGCTCGCTGCTTGAAGTCACTGATTATAGACATAAGGATTTATATCTCTACAGATGCTTTGAATTGATGGTGCTATTTTTTGAGCTGACGGCGGTATGTGGCTTGATGTGCCAAAATTGATCACCTGATTCTGACCTTGCCCCACCAGCTGTTGCACATGCTGTATTGACGGTCCAGGATTGTACTGTATCTGATTCATAGTAGTACCTAGAGTTTGTTCAGATGAACCTTAAAGTGTCTGGATGTCACCATTACCAGCTGGTGCCACTTCTTAATGGCTGGTACCGACTTGATTAGTTCCTTGAGTCGACGGATCTAGAATGTTGTAACAAGTCGATCCAACCTGACCAATTGGAATTCTATGAATCGCCTCTTTCATGGCGTTGTGAAATGCATCAACGAAAGCTTCATTGCGGCTTGATATGGCATCACGAACAGATTTGTCTATGGCTTCCATAAAGAAATGTCTACCTTCAGCTTTGACTATATCTATCTGCCCATGTAGTAGAACTCTTGGTAGTGGAAATTTCTGAATAATTGTGCTGTCACGTGTTTTAGTGTAGGACAACAAACACTTCTTCTAAAATTCTTCTGTAGCTTTGTTGATGGTATCATTATCTTCATTAGGTAGGTCTTCATAATGTACCATAAGTATGTTGTCATTGTTGTGAGCCACCATTAGATGATTGTGGGGTCCCACCGGGCATGCCAGAAATGTGTGTCGACACAGAATTTTCGTCTCTGTGTCGAGGACACACGCAGCAAGCTGGAAGGGTCCGCTCGATGGAGCAGATCTGCCTAGCTTCAGCGCAAGGGTGGTTGATCCTGCGCAATCCTACCGAGATGTGCCAGTCAATTTGACCCTACAATTGACAAGGAGAGAAAGCTCATTAGTAATTATGGGCGGAACGTGTCGGTGTTGTCAGATAGTCCCGAATGTGCGGCTCTGAGAGCCGATATGAGAGATCGACTAAATAGTCGATTCCAGCATATTCATAAGAATAAATCGATTAAAGCTCATGGGGTTGTATAAGAAGAATCAGTTATCATTCAGGATAAATATTATTTAAGCAAATATTAATCAATGGCAATAAGATATCAATGATGATCGGTTTATACTAAGCTAATGATTACAAGTAACCAAACTCCTTGTTATAAAGAGACAATTCAACACCACTTAACCATTTAATAAAGATAAATCTAATGAACATGTTAGATCTCACCTATCGCCATGACCAGTGGGGCATGAGGCAGAATCATGTAGGCCGTAATACAATAATAAGATCATGGGGCTAACATATCTTTCAACTTATCTCTACTTCAATGATCTCGTAATGTGAATTGTTCGTGAAAGCGCTCGATATCGGCTAAATAGCCAATTTAGGCATAGCGCATAGTTAAGGTCATGCTTTCTTAGGAATGGGTCTACCAACTAACGATCCCCACTCCATGATGTCAACAGTGGGGTGAGAGGCAAAATCCCATAGGCCTTGATGACGGGCCATGGAACGGTTTTCATTAACTAATAGATCTACTTGAGATCGGACATGCCTTAGCCACACGCTATGCACGATTAAGATTGATGTAAAATAGCGATAAAAGCATAACTCATCACTTAAGATGTAGATTAAATCAACTTTAGATTAGCAAACGATGGGTTAAATAAGATATAAGGCCAATCCAGATCAATCTCAATCGGGCAGAGTGATATTGCTGTAATTAGATAAATGATGAAAGCAATATGCAATATCGATAACTTGATGAATCTACCAAAGACTGCCATACTAAGGTAGAGCCGATAACTTGACCTTGATCTAATTCAAGTAGTGGGGTGGGAGGCAGAATCACATAGGCCATACTTGAATTAGACAAGAGTCGATAACTAGCCTATACCAGAGTCGCAGTGGGGGTCAACCAGATCGATGTAGCCATACGAACAGAGGTATAAACCATGACGGTACTTACAGACAAGCAGTGGAGGTCGACCGGATTGATGCAGCCGTACTCGCTGGAGAACTCACCGAGATCTACTCTACTCCTACTCCTAAGTGGTGGCCGGAGCCGAAAAAAGTAATTGACTTGTATTTGATTGATTGTTGTCCTTTTACAATAGCTAGGGTTTGGTATTTATACCTAGAGTCTAAACATGAAACCTACTCGATCACGATTCACTACAATCTTAGGTATAAAGGAAACATTCCTAATTTAAGATAACTTGGGCTCTAATCTTTACCTTTTTGAGAGTCCATCACATTCCGTCCTGGTGCTGATCGTAGCCTTTGTCCCTATCGGCTTGGCGCCACCTGAAGAAAGCTGATTCTAATTCTTGCATCAGAATCGACTAGTTCCAATTTGTACGTAATTGATTCCTTGATGACATCATCTTGGGAGCTTTTTGAGTTACTGTGACTTTCTTTCCAAATTTTGGTGTAAACAGTACTGATGACTGTTGAGATCGGGCGATCAGCGTTTGAAACCGATGACACGTGCCAAGCATCGGGTGACCAGACGCTGGGGTCCTGCATCCGGTCACATCGATCAGCGCATCCGATCACCCCATGTTCAGTGCAGTGAGGAGCTCAACGGCTCTATTCATGGAGGCTCTCTATTTAAGCCCCATGGCTAGCTCAAGCTCACTCTCTTGGCCATTTACATTGACATAGCAACCTTGTGAGCTTAGCCAAAGCCCTCCCACTCATCTCCATCATTGATTCATCATCTTTGTGAGATTGGGAGTGAATCCAAGTGCATTGCTTGAGTGTTTGTATCTAGAGGCACTTGGTGTTCGTGTTTTGCTGTGGGATTCGCTTGTTACTCTTGGTGGTTGCCGCCACCTAGACGTCTTGGAGCAGTGAGGATCGTCGAGCGGAGGTTGGGGATTGTCTTCGGCTTCGATTGTGGTGATTGTGAGGGGTCTTAACCTTTCCCAGTGGAGAGCCAAAAGGTACTTTAGTAAATTGCTCATGGCTTGTGTGGTTCTCATCTTGTGTTGGTTGTGCGGTACCCTATTGAGGGTTTGGTGTGTGATGCCAATTAGCGCGTGAACTGTAACACCCTCAGTGTTAAGCATGCACTTAACCTTGACATTGCATGATCATAATCATCATTGAGCATTCATGATCATAAGCATATCATGTATTCCATCTTTGTTGGCTTATATTGCACATGATATTACTTAATTGCCTTACTTAGATTAGGGTTTACATGCAACCAATGTATGAAATGTGTGTGGAACCTTGTGAATGCTTTAAACATGTTTAGAATAACATAAGGAACAACTTTGGTATTCATGACTAAGTCTAGTTTAGTCTCTAAGTCATTGATATGGTGTATGACATCATTTTCAGTTGTATGTTTGACCTAGTTTGAACTATGTCATAGAAACCTTGCATGGCAGTGAACCTTTAAGCAAAGTTGTAGTATTTGAGTAGAGCAACAACTTTTATTTTTGGGTCATGAGCTAATTATGTGTATAGCTTAGTCTTTTTGAGCTTTCAAAAATCAACAATTCACTGTTTTCTAGCACTTAGAATTTTCTGTCTTTTCCTGATTTTCAGTTGCACTGGCTCAACTTTGAGTTGATTTTACTCCTTAACCAGTGAGAATTAGGCCTTGGTCTTTTAATAGAAATTGGAGAGGGTATATAGGTCTATGACTTTGGTTTAGATTGTTTGTGCTTATGCTTCATGGTTTAGGAGATAGAACGCTGTAAACTTGCACTGTCAGGCCAGAAATCGGTGCTCTGATGGCTGAACTCCATCGCGGACAGTGGCCGACCACGGCAGCATTTGAACACCGCGTGGACGCCGTGCGTCGGCGATGTCCTGAACCGCCATTCCACATTGGGCCGCAGCTCACTAACTCAAGCACGTGCTCGCTGTGACCTCTCCACGCCCTTAGTTCCACTGCCTGCTTCTCCTTCACCTTTGCGCTCACTCGCAATGCTCCACAGTAGCTCCATGCCGCTCCGCCGATGCCATTGCCGGCCTAGCTTGCACCACGTCCCTCCTCCACCGCCGTAGCAGCTCCTCTATGACCCTACCGCATCACCGCGCCTCCATTGCTCACTAGCCGCGCTTGGTAAGGCCCCCACACCGCGCACGGACTCACCGGAGTTCCGCCGCCGAGCTCCGTCACCGTGGCCACACCGTTTTCGACTGCCTCTAGCTGTGGTAGTGGGTGGTTAGCTTCATAGTCATGTGTAGATGCTCGGCGTAGCCCTAGTTTTTGCTTTTGTGGCCAGCTCCAGCATATCGCCGTCGAGCCGCTCTGCTGCCCCGCCATGAACGCCACCATCGTTGTTAGCTCCGACGATAGGTCTTGATAGGTAGCTTTATAGGTGCACGATGTCGTGTGGAAGCTTGTAGTACCGATGCCGTCGCCGGTGAGACTCGCCGTCAGCGAGCTCCGCCGATTCCGCACCGTCCCACGCTGCTCCCCTGTTTTAGTGCGGATGACATGTGGGCCCGACTGTTTGGAGGGTCCCGGCTGTCAGTTGGTTAAGGATTGAAAGATAGTTCATTTATTTCAGTTTTTGCATGCAACTTTGGAAAATTATAGGTGGAGTTCTAGAGGTCCAATTTTTGTGAACCAAATGTTGAAGTGTTCATCATGAAGTGTTGTTTTTTATAAAAATATGAAATGTACAGTTTCTTGTATTTTTCATGGTGATTAAAATGTATTTAAATAAGTGCTTTTTGTATGTTAGTAAGCTTGTAAAATAGATATCTTGAGCTAGAAATGTGATAAAATTGTGATTCTAATTTTGTGGGTTTTGTGTTGACATTATCTAGCTAGGAAAAATATTAAACTTGCTGTAAACTTGTTTGAAATATGATCTTTCTATTTATCTAGTAATAAATGGTATTTTGTAAGGAAAATTGTAGGGATAAAAATATGCAACATATTGACATGAAAATTTCTGTACAGTATTATGGCACTAATATGATGCTAGGAAAAATATATAATCTGTTGTTTGACACTTTGCTATAGGGTTTACTATTTTCGCTAAAATAGACCTTGTTAGCTTGTCATTTTTGTAAAGAATGTTATACTTGGTAAAATGGCATGAAACTTTTACAGTAGTCTATTGGTAGCACTTGTAAGCCACTGTAATTTTCTGAGAATTTATTATGCACATTTGTATATGTTTATTATTTAACCTAAGTATCTTAGTAAATTGATAAAGGCATGTAAATAAATAGTTTGGGATTGGATATTATGTTTTCTTGAGTGTTTTTTTATATCCTTGAACTATTGGTATGCTTGGTGAGGTCAAATTTGGAATGTTTGTATGCAGTAAAAATATCATTGCTTTATAATTCGGGTGAGAAGGGTTTTCGAACAGATTCTGTGGTTTGGTATGTTGCATAGTCAAATGTTTGCTATAAAAATGGTTAATAACAAAGTTGTAGGTAACTTATTCATCTATCTTGTGTTAAAATTTCAGGGCAATAGGCCCAAGGGTTTAGGAGTTATAGTTGTTTAAAGTTAGTATTCCGAAGTGCTTGCTCTCTAGAATTTCTGGATAACACTGTATTGATTGCCTGTTTTGGTTAGGATAGAGTGTGAATTAGATTTTGGTGGTTAAATAAGAGTAGTAGGAAATTTTATAAACTTTCTAGAAAGTCCAAGATTACAGCATTTGGATAAATAGAACTTCAGTTATAATGTAAACTTGTAACTGTCATGTGTAGCTTAGATATTGTATTGTGTGAAATTTGTAAGTAGATAGAGAAGAGATATGCACCTACTCAGTTAGTAAAGAGTTAGCATTGTTATCAATTGGCTACTTAACATCATTGTTGCAGCACGTACATTCCTCTATCACATCCTCCGTGATCCTTCTTATGCATTCGTGGAACTTACTTATGCATATGCATGTAATAGGTGCCACCGAGGGGATCACACTAGTGGAGCTCGACGCCGAGCTACAGGAGGGGCATCAGGGAGTTCAGCACCTGGAGGTTCCCGGAGAAGGAGAGCCTGAGGTTGATCATCTTCTCGAGTGCCCGGATCACCAGTCGTCAATGTTCGTGAAAGGCAAGCCCCAGAGCATTATAAGTCGGGTGATTTCCTGTCACCTGCGAGCTATAGGTGATAACTTAATCACGGTTGGCTATATTGTGCTCTCGTGGAACATAACCTAGTAATGTGGAATAAATGGAGACTGTGCGGAGTCTTATATGTGGTATTGTAGTGATTCTGTCTATGTCGTTTAAGGACCGGATGTTGGAGGTCATCTTGTCATGTTGAACGCAGCCTCTCACATAGTTGGTCGGATAAGTCGTTCCGACCACTAAGCCGAGTAGCTCAATTTAGGCCGGGACCACGAGCAGTAAAAGTGCGCACTCTGGGTGGTAGTAAGGATGTGTGGAGAGCCATTGGCGGAAGCCCAAGGGTGGGTTAGAGCCCCGATCACCCTTGGCAGAGTGGTTCTCTGATTGTGTGGCGCTGGTCGTACCCGCAAATTTGGTTCCTGAGTTGTACCAAAGGTGACCTAAGACTATCTTCGTGAGGTATGCTTGGGTGTGTGTTAGAAATAATTCTCCAACTGGGTAGGAATCGATTTGAATCGCTGTCTCTCCCGTATAGTGAGAACTTGACTTGAGTTCCTTTCATCGTAGTAAATTATGGAAATGATGGTTATGAGATTATATAAGAACTCAACTGGATATGGTTATTATTGTGATGACTTAATGGTACCAACATGTTTGGCATAGGCTAGTTGCTAATCTAGTATGAGATAGGATTAATAACTGATGATTCACAATTAAAGAGATGTTGGGTAACTTACGCTTTTTCTGCAAATAATGTCTACCAACACTACTTATAAAGCCTTGCATACTCCTTGGTGTCTTAGTATATTAGTTGGACGGGTAAGTCTAGCTGAGTACCTTCTAGCACTCAGGGTTTTATTCCCATTGTTGCAGATAACGTTATGTATCATGGCTACTGCAAGAACTGTCTTGCTTCTACTGTGGAGAGGACTAGGACCATGGGCAATGGTCATTCTGTATTTCATCTCACCTTTGTGCTTTTGGTTGGAGATGACTATGACACTAGCTTTGTATTAAACTACGTGTGATGTGGATGATAAACTACTTTGCTTCCGCTACTTTCAAACTCGGTTTGTAATAATTATTAAAACTCTAATGTTGGAGACATATTTGTGAACTTGTGATGTAACATGTGATGAGTTGTGTTGAATCTCTACGATCTTGGTTTGTATGTTGGTTGTTTGAGATCCTTTGCGATTTTGTTGGACTACCGGGTTTATATGGGCTCAAGTATGACGGTTTGATCCCTTCGGTGATTGCTATTGTACTTGTGTTCTTATAAATTGGACGGTTCTGTGATAGCTGACATCAGAGCAAGGATTCAACATTAAAACTTGTCATATGTGTATTTAAAAACAAAGGTTTTGTGTTATAAAAATCTAAAGTGTGCCAGTGGTCATCTCCTTTATGCCCAGTTAAGGACTTTTAGGTGGCTATTTAAGTACTAACATGGGGGTTTTTTACTTTTGTCGTCCATACGGCGTGCTATTGTATGGATGCCATTCACTTGAATGGTAATGTATGGATCAAATGCCTCTACGCCAAGGTAAGAAGGTAAGTTGATGAGTGGCATGACCACAAGACGTGAGCGTGCGGTCGGGAAGAGCTAGTTTTGATATGACTGTATATGCATGCTTGCATGTGTGTATGGTGAGTATTTAATTGTGGGTATAAATTGTCATCGGGTAGCTTTGATACGGAAGTATATGTATGGGTATACATATATGGAAGTATTTAGTTGCAACTTAGATCCTGTATTTACATTTCTGTACTTATATCTGTTGGGTTGGGCTAAAATGCATTTTCTATAGGTACACTAACAACGAAATGTGTAGCTCGTCTAGTTACGAATATATTGAGAGAACATATGTATGCCACCGCGTATGTTGTTAGGGATTATTTTTCTAAGTTTGTGAGGACGTACGGAATGAGCATACATCATGGTGCACTATTCATTCATGTTCCTGCATGGTTTCCCCCTTAAATGATCTTATTGTTAAGTAAACCATTTCTATAGCGCGTGCCTCACTTTAGTGTAACCTTTTGTTACAGATGGCAGCCCTAGGAGCCTCGGTTGCTAGTGACACCTTTCTAGCACTGTTTGTGATGAGTACAGGCCCGATCTTCCGAGAGGTAGCTGGTAAGTTCGATTTGTGGAGATCTCGACGTTGGCGATCCGGCTTCAAATCAGACACGATTCGAACCCTGCAACCATTACACCACCGCTCCGTTGGTTATCAACCAAGCACAACTTGATTGACCTCGCCAAGAAGGCTTTTCCTGCAAGCGAATCGAAGAGCACAAGCAAGAAGGTAAAACACGCAATCTGAAATTGCAAATATGAATGACGCGAAAATCAATAGAGGGTTCAAGAACTCGGTTCCAAAGGACTAATCGACACAGTGGAGGAGATCAAGAACAGGGGCCCTGGATCACTGTAAAAGGATTTGTCACCATAGTTACAATGAACGATTCAGTTTCTCGAGGGAAAACTAAACTCTAAACAAAACCCAATTGTATAGCAGTGGCGGTGGCTGTGTTTATAGTCTAAGACTCGACCTAGGATTGGGGACGGCCAGGGGTTGGGCACCCACAACTTGGGCTTAAGGCCCGACACGATACATGGCCAAGTTGGCCCAAATAGGTGACACGAATTGCAACTTGGGGAAGACCATGGCGTCGGTGTGTCCAGCGTGGCGATGTCCTCATCATCCTCCCCTTCTCGAATTGGAGTCATCCTCGACTCCATCTTGGCGATGTCCTCATTATCCCCTCCTTGTAGAATTGGAGTCGTCCTCGACTCCATCCCATCATCAGCGAACTCCTGCAAAAGGTTAGTGACAGCAAGCAATGCACCAGACATAAAAGGTTGACAAAATATAGTATAACATGGTGCATCAGGATTATCACATAACTCAGCAGTAGCAGGAGTTGTAGCAAGAAAAGCACCTCCTTTTAACTTAATCCCATTATTTTTAGCAATGTCTGTTGGAGGTTTATTTTTGATCTCATTAGCATGTTTAATAATATCCATAGGAGACAAAGGCAGCAATGTAATTTTCTTGTCCTTATATATGATAGTGTATGTATTAGTTCTACCATGATGTAAGGCATCATTATCAAATTCCCATGGGCGACCTAACAAAATGGAACAAGCTTGCATAGGGACAACATCAAAATCAGCAGTATCATGATAAGAGCCTGTGAAAAAGCTAATGCGTGCTGATTTAGTTACCTTAGTCTTACCACTATTATTGAACCATTGAAGTTTATATGGATACGAATGTTGTCGTGTGGTCAAACCAAGCTTGTCAACCAAATCTGAACTCACCAAGTTGTTGCAACTCCCGCTATCAATGATAGTGAGAACACGACAACCCTGCACAATGAGATACATGTGGAATAAATTGTGGCGTTGGATCTTCATCTCGTCTTCATGACCCACACGTGTACTCAACACACGCTGCACAAGAAGGCTAGGGTAGTCCGCGGCAGCAGCGATAGAGTCAATGGTGATGGCCTCCTTGTCATGATCGCCCTCGATGGGATCTGCATCAATGTTAGCAGCAAGGGCTAAATCATCTTCAACATCACTAGCACTTACATATCCATCCTCGGTAGCAATGAAAGCGCGACGACTGGGGCATTCCTTCATGACATGTCCCATGCCTTTGCATCGGTGGCAAATGATTTTAGAGCTGGACGAGGAGGAGCTAGTAGAAGCACCCGGAGTGCCACCTTTCTTCAGCTGTGGAAACTGCACATTAGACAATTTACTTACCCCGGAAGAAAATGGAGGTGTAGATGGCTGTGGTGCAACAGGAAGCTTGGGCGTCTCCGGCTCGGAACGCTACTGAAAATTCCTCCCATTGTTAGACCTGAAAGGCTGGTGTTGTTTGCGTCCCTGTACTTCTCGTTCGGCCTTAATAGCAAGATGATACAATTGGGAAAAATTGCGCCATTCTTTATAATCAAGTATGTTCTGTATATCATGGTTTAAACCACCAAAAAATCTAGCACTAGCATCATCATCATCTTCATTTATACCACAACGTGCTAAACCAATAATCAATTCTTGATAGTATGCTTCTACTCCTTTATCACCTTGTTTTAAAGTTTGTAGTTTCAAACGTAAATCACGTTGGTAATAAGGAGGAACAAAACGAGATTTCATACGTTGCTTTAAAACATTCCAAGTTTGAGGCACAGCAGCAGCATTATTGGCATTGCAAAGATCACTCCACCAGAACAACGCAAAATTAGTAAACTCACTGGTAGCAAGTCTAACTCTATGCTCAGCAGGGACATTATGAGAATCAAATTTTTGTTGAACAGAAAGCTCCCAATCTAAATATGCCTCTGGATCAACATTACCAGCAAAAGGTGGTAGACTAAATTTAATCTTAGCAAAAGGATCATTATTACCATGATTATTACCTGCCATACCGCGATGATTGAAGTTGAGGCGGCGACGGGCACCACCGTCAGCATACGCATCTTCATCACCAGCATCTTCATCATCAGCATGATAAGGTGGAGGGCGTTGCTCAAGCTGTTCAATGCGGGTGACCAGATTGTTCACGTTGCGCGTCAGCTCGGTCATAAGATTGCGTTGTTCAGTCATGAACGTTGCAAGCTCGCCCTTGGACATGCACTCATTGAAGTCCGTCGGAGTTCCTGCCATGGTTAGAAGATAGAAAAAGACAACACCAAAGTATTATCCCTATCAACTAAAAGGCAACAAGTGGTGGTGGTGAAAGTGGAATGCAAAATCACAAGCGGCTTACCACCGTCTTGCCTGTATTCTTACCAACGCCAAACAGGAGCAAAACCAAAGTGGCGAAGCAATCTGTTGTTGAGCGTGGGTAACAGTTGCAAGATGAACCTGTGCTGATAGAAGAATATGTGGAGCTATGGGTAGGCACACAATATGACAGCAAGGATTAGCAATTAACGAGTGCAGAGTAGCGATTGTTCAATCTAGATCCAAAGTACAAATCACAGTTGCTGGCTAAGACGTGTCAAGACGTAGCGCAACAAGGTGAAAACAAAGGACGATCGAAAGAACTCACAGAACAAGCAAATAGCCCGGATTTCTCCTTTTTCCTGAATTTTTCCTGGATTTTCCCAAAAGGCACTAGTAGGAAACAAACTTTTTTTTTTACTATTTTTTTATACTTTTCTCTGAATAAGGATCACAAAAGAGGCAACCACAAAAATTGGCACCTACAACTGAGGTGGGATGTGGTCTACAGAAATTCAGCACGTTCTCTGAAAAGCGTGCAAAAACTTTGACAATTTTTTTTCTATATTTTCCCGAATTTTTTTGGCAATTCTGATGAAACCAAACAGGGCGAAGCCGAGTTTGGGTCGGGTCCAAATGGTGTCAAGAAGCTGCACAAAAAATTTCAGATTTTTCTGATAAACGAGCGAAAAGTTATGCCTGTTTTACCGAAGGTATGTCAAGGTATGTTTTCCGGGAGGCACAACACGGCGGCGGCAGTTAGGGCAAAGCGTCCCTAAACTCTAACACCGATCATAGCAGTAGGTATTCGCCTGATGATGTAAGGAGGGCTGCGATGCAGGCAAAATAAGAGCGGCTGGCAACCTATCTAGGGTTTGCGCGGCGGCGAGAAGTTACACAAGGCGGCTAGCGGGGCAAGTCGAGTAATGTGGTGGCTTCGACTTGTTGTTTGGGAACGGTGGATGGGATAGCGGCGGAAAACAAAATCACAGCAACGGGCGATTGAACTACGACCACGAACACAATCCTAAACCAGCAACAAGACTCGACCACGGACACAAACTCAACAACACGAATCTGAAACGAAATTGCAAAGGCACAAAGGGCGATAGGACAGTGGAAATTGAAATATTTTTAGGCTTTTTGTGGACTCTAGGTAATGAACAAATATGAATCTAAGGCAAACGAGATTATACCTCATGGTAAACCTGAAATCTCTGATACCAATTGATGAGTACAGGCCCGATCTTCCGAGAGGTAGCTGGTAAGTTCGATTTGTGGAGATCTCGACGTTGGCGATCCGGCTTCAAATCAGACACGATTCGAACCCTGCAACCGTTACACCACCGCTCCGTTGGTTATCAACCAAGCACAACTTGATTGACCTCGCCAAGAAGGCTTTTCCTGCAAGCAAATCGAAGAGCACAAGCAAGAAGGTAAAACACGCAATCTGAAATTGCAAATATGAATGACGCGAAAATCAATAGAGGGTTCAAGAACTCGGTTCCAAAGGACTAATCGACACAGTGGAGGAGATCAAGAACAGGGTCCCTGGATCACTGTAAAAGGATTTATCACCACAGTTACAATGAACGATTCAGTTTCTCGAGGGAAAACTAAACTCTAAATAAAACCCAATTGTATAGCAGCGGCGGCGGCTGTGTTTATAGTCTAAGACTCGACCTAGGGTTGGGGACGGCCAGGGGTTGGGCGCCCACAACTTGGGCTTAAGGCCCGACACGATACATGGCCAAGTTGGCCCAAATAGGTGACATAGCACCTTGCCGTGGTCACACAGAATGATCCACGGACCTTCTGGAGCTGGGACCAGATCCAAAACGACGGCATCGTCGTCCCCTTTCCAACGCATCCAAGAACGGCCCGTTTCGATGTCGTATGAGGAAGTTATGACCAAAACAGTGACGACGTGTCTGCTGAATCCGAGGACGACGTGGCAGCTGAGTTGGAAACGAATTGCAACTTGGGGAAGACCATGGCGTCGGTGTGTCCAGCGTGGCGATGTCCTCATCAGTTTGGGACTCCCACCTTACTATGGCGAGTGCTGAACTCTGTCAGATATGTGGAACCGCCTCAATACTTTTGGAGAGAAGTGGGAACCGAAGGACAGAGGTGGTATGATGTGCGAGTCATTGTCATAGCCCGTGAGGACAATCCTCAGTGGTAGGGGTGGTGTGTTGAGTCTGATGGACAGACCCCGTGGGAAGGTGCCCAAGTGGCAGCATTTGAGGTTTTAAGTGAGATTTGTAAGGAATTTGGGGATGAACTTGTGAATGGGCCAGTTGGATGTTTTCCCTGTGTCGATCGATCACAACCCACTTGGACCTAGCCAGGTGGTAACGCTTTAGTTAGAGACAGGGATGAAAGAGCTGGAAGTAGCAGTGCTGCTATGAGTGCTATGTATGCAGTCATGAGGATGTTTTGTTCACGCCAAGATAGCTACGTCAACTGCATGCTAGAGCTCCAAAGAGCACAGGCCGCACAGCGCAGGATGAGAGCACGTGTGCGCAAGCACTGAAGGGCACTTAGGGCAGCTTAGCATGAGATTGATAACTTCACGGTAGGCTTAGAAGCTCACCGGAGATAGTTTGACCTTGCAGTGAGAGAAAGAGATGTGGTGTAGGATGAATTACATGGCGTCCGTGCTGAGAGGGATGAGGTTATTTATCTTGCTGAAAATAGGGATGCCGCTAGGATCAGGACAGTATTCCAGGCTGCTAGGCAGGCCACAGAGTTTGAGCAAAGGGAGCAGGAGCTCGTTTGCCAGATCGAGGAGCTTCAGATTGATGTTCATCGCCTCAATGGCATAATCAACCCAATTATTCCTCCTGCCCTAGTGATGGTAGAAGAGCCTAATGTGTTGATTGCCAAAGATGGTGGCATAGAGATGGATGTCGAGGAAGAAGAGCTCGAAGAGGAAGAGGTGGAGCCTTGGGAGCACGACCACAGTGATGGTGTGTTTGACGTCGACAGCGACCACTCCCAGGAGTAGCTTAGTTGTAGTAGTTGCGAGCTTGATGTCTTAGCTCTTTATTCTTGATCATTATGTAACGAACTCGTAACGTAGGCCTCAATCACATGATGCACCCTTGTGATGTATTGGAACTATGCATGTACTACTTGTGGCAGTTGCACTGTTTAATGGGTTTCCAGTTGTGTTTGAAATGAAAATTTGGCATGTTTGAAATGCGTTGCGAGCACAATAAGCGATCATTTGGTGATGTTATGCTGTGGAATTGAATTATTGTGCCTCTGTGTTATTGTATGAATTTACTATTCTCTCCAGTAATTATAGTATGGCATGATTATACAATTTTTCTGCAATCTCTTGACATCATCCAATAATCACTTGTTGTTGCAATTTCGCAGATAACGCGCACTCGTAGGGGAACTTTTGGTGATGATGCGAGTGGTAGCAATGGCCATGGCAATGGTCATGAGGATCTTCCCCCCCCCCCACCGCATCCTACCCCAGCTAAGATGATGGCTCAGCTCATGGAGACTCAACGTTCTATGGGTGAAGTATTGCGCGGTCTTGCACAGAATGCTGGAAAAGGGCATGGAAGGGATCAGCATCAAGGACCTAAACCTAACCAGTTTAGTACTTTCAAGGACTTTCTCGAAACAAGCCTCCTGTCTTCAAGGAAGCAGAAGAACCACTTTAGTCAGATGAGTGGCTGAATACTATTGAACAGAAGTTCCGTCTTTTGAGGCTCACCGAGCACTTAAAGACCGAGTATGCATCACACCAGTTGCATGGATCGGTGTGCATATGGTGGAGTCACCGTCGATCCACCTTGCCTGAAGATGCACAAATCACATGGAATCAATTCAAGGCTGCATTTAGGGGACATTATATTCCCCTAGGTTTGATGAGCATGAAGCATACGGAATTTATGAGGCTAACGTAGGGAACTAAGAGTTTGATAGAGTATCTGCATGCCTTTAAGAATCTATCCAAGTATGCCATAGAGTTTGTGGATACAGATGCCAAAAAGATTGCTAGTTTCAAGTGGGGCCTTAGCCCAAAGCTGATGAAGACGCTAGCTAACAACAAGAGTGCTACATTCAATGAGTTTGTTAGTGTTGCATTAACCCAAGAGAATCAGAACAACATCTATACAGCATACAAGAATCGCAAGCGAGCTTTTGAAGTAGGAGTATCTCAGTCCAAAGCTCCTACCAATGTGAGACCCCAGTTCCGCCCTCCCACTCCAAAGTATAGACCATCACAGAAGAAGGCATAGCCCAGTCAGAACCAGCAGGTGTATCACAAGGCTTATTCTATTGCTCTACCTAAGAGTAGCACTGGACAAAGCAGCTCCAATGTTCCACCTAACGGTATGCCATGCTGGAACTGTAACAAGATGGGCCATTGGGCGAGGAATTGCCCTTACCCCAAAAAGAACAACAACCAGAAGTAAGGCAACTCCAATGGACGTCAGGGACATGTGCACTATACCACCATGGAAGAGATTCCCTCTGGTGAAGTAGTCACTACTGGTATGTTTCTCGTGAATCATCATCCTGCAGTTGTTTTATTTGATTCTGGAGCTTCGCATTCATTCATGAGTCCAACTTTTGCATCCAAGTATGATCAGAAAATAGTTGTAGTTGACAAGGGTGGTTATTGTATAAGTGCTGCTAGGAGTAACATTTCTACCAACCAGATAGTTAGAGATGTATGCATCCAAATAAGTGAAAGGGAGTATACTGCCAACTTAGTGATATTACCGGGATTGGGTATTGATGTGATCTTGGGGATGAATTGGATGAAGAACCATGGTGTTCTTATTGATACCTCGACTAGAACTGTTATATTGAGAGACCCTAAGAATAATGAGGCTTTTCTAATACCCCTTCCTAGGGAGTTTAATCTCCATAATGTGGCCAATACTATCCAGTCTATGGCCCTTCCTGATATTTCGGTAGTATGTGAATTTCTGGATGTCTTTCCTAAGGAATTGCTAGGGTTACCACCGGATAGAGAGATAGAGTTCAAGATAGAATTATTGCCTGGTACCGCACCTATTTCCCAAAGACCTTATAGAATGCCTCCCAATGAGTTAGCAGAATTGAAGATTCAATTGCAAGAACTTTTAGAGAAGGGTCTCATTCGCCCCAGTTCGTCACCTTGGGGTTGTCCCACCATATTTGTGAAAAAGAAGGACAAGTCTTTACGGATGTGTGTGGACTATCAACCACTCAATGCTGTTACTATCAAGAACAAGTATCCTTTGCCTCGCATTGATATCTTGTTTGATCAATTATCAAAAGCAAAAGTGTTCTCTAAGATTGATTTGAGGTCAGGTTATCACCAAATCAAGATTAGGCCAGAAGATGTACCTAAGATGGCTTTTTCCACTAGGTATGGCCTTTATGAGTATTTAGTCATGTCCTTTGGATTGACTAATGCTCCTGCCTACTTCATGTATTTGATGAACTCGGTGCTCATGCCTGAACTTGATAAGTTCATGGTTGTGTTCATCGATGATATCTTGATTTATTCTGAGATGGTAGAAGAACATGAAGAGCACTTGAGAGTCGTATTGTCGATACGAAGAGAGCATAAGTTGTATGCAAAGTTTAGTAAATGTGAGTTTTGGTTGAAGAAGGTACCTTTCCTAGGTCACGTCTTATCGGAGAATGGAATTTCTGTAGACCCATCCAAAGTGCAAGAAGTGATGGATTGGAAAGCCCCAACCTTAGTTCATGAAGTTCGAAGTTTTCTTGGTCTAGCTGGATATTATCGTTGGTTTATCCTGGATTTCTCCAAGATATCCAAGCCTATGACGAGGTTACTTTAGAAGGATGAGAAATTTGTATGGACACCAGAGTGTGAAGCAACTTTTCACACTTTATAGACTTTGTTAACTACTGCTCCTATATTGGCACAGCCTGACATTGAGAAACCATTTGATGTATTTTGTGATGCCTCAGGTACTGGTTTAGGATGTGTGTTAATGTAGGAAGGCCGAGTCATTGCTTATGCCTCACGCCAGTTGAGAAAGCATGAAGTCAACTATCCAACACATGATTTAGAGCTTGTAGCAGTTGTCCATGCTTTGAAGATTTGGAGACATTACTTGCTTGGTAATGTTTGCCATATCTACACTGATCACAAGAGCCTTAAGTACATCTTCACTCAACCGGAGTTGAACATGTGGTAGCGCAGATGGTTAGAGTTGATCAAAGATTATAACCTAGAAGTACATTATCATCTGGGGAAAGCTAATGTAGTTGCCAATGCCTTAAGTCAGAACTATCATGGTAATTCTTTGTTGGAAGATGGGTTCAACTTATTGCATCCGGCAGTCCTACATAATATCACAGTTAGTTGTCCTTTAGAGTCAAGGATCATTGAGCTGCAAAAGACTGATGTTGGTATATTCCATATCAAGAGAAAATTGAAAGAAGAAGAAAGCAAGCATTTCCGATTGGATGAGAATGGTGTTCTGTGGTTTAAAGATCGGCTTGTAGTGCCAAAAGATAGGGAGTTGAGGAACCAAATCCTAGAGGAAGCTCATTCTTCCAAGCTATCCATTCACCCGGGTAGCAGCAAAGATGTACCAAGATTTGAAAACTAGGTTGTGGTGGACTAAAATGAAGAAAGAAATTGCGGCATATGTGGCAAGATGTGATAACTGTTGCCGAGTTAAGGCCATTCATATGAAACCAGCAGGGTTACTTCAACCACTATCAATTCCAAGTTGGAAATGGGATGACGTTAGTATGGATTTCATTGTCGGGCTTCCGAACACCCAAAAGGGTCATGATTCTATATGGGTAATTGTTGACCGTCTTACCAAGTCTGCACATTTTATTCCTGTCAATGTCCAGTATCGACCTCATCAATATGCAAAGCTATACATTAAACAAATTGTTAGATTGCATGGTGTACCTAAGAGTATTGTATCAGATCGATGGCCCTAATTTGTTAATCATTTTTTGGAACATCTACACAAGTACTTAGGTACCACATTGATTCACAGCTCTGCTTATCACCCTCAGACCGTAGGTCAAACTGAGCGTGTAAATCAAATCTTGGAAGATATGTTGAGAGCATGTGTGATTTCTTCCAAGGGTTCATGGGAGGATTGGTTAGCTTTGGTTGAATTCTCCTACAATAATAGTTATCAAGAGAGTATCAAGATGGCCCCATTTGAAGCTTTATATGGTCGCAAGTGTAGGACCCCTCTAAATTGTATTGAGCCTGGTGAAAGAAGATATTATGGAATTGACTTTGTCAAAGAAGCTGAAGAACGAGTTCAAATCATTCAACAACATATAGAAGCCGCTCAATCAAGACAGAAGAGTTATGCAGATAAGAGGAGAAGTCCTATTATATTCCAAGTTGGAGATTATGTGTATCTGATGGTATCCCTAATGAGGAGAGTATGAAGGTTTGGAGTTAAGTGAAAACTTGATCCTAGGTATATTGGACCTTACAAGATCATTGCACAAAAAGGGCTAGTAGCCTACCAACTCCAGTTACCTCTGGAAATGAAAGCATTATTCAGTGTTTTTCATGTCTCCCAACTCAAGAAATGTCTTCGTGTGCCCGAAGAAGCTATGGAACCGACTAGTATCAAGATTCAGTCGGATTTGACCTATGAAGAAAGACCCATTAGAGTGCTTGAAGAAATGGAAAGAGTGACCCGTAGCAAAGTCACCAAGTTCTACAAGGTGGTTTGGAATAATCATAGTGAACAAGACGCTACGTGAGAACGTGAGGACTATCTTCATGAGGTTTATCTGAGTTTCTACGTGGAATGGTAGGTCATGCAATCTCGGGACGAGATTTCTTTTAGGGGGGAAGGGCTGTAACACCCTCGGTGTTAAGCAAGCACTTAATCTTGACATTGCATGATCATAATCATCATTGAGCATTCATGATCATAAGCATATCATGTATTCCATCTTTGTTGGCTTATATTGCATATGATATTACTTAATTGCCTTACTTAGATTAGGGTTTACATGCAACCAATGTATGAAATGTGTGTGGAACCTTGTGAATGCTTTAAACATGTTTAGAATAGCATAAGGAACAACTTTGGTATTCATTATTAAGTCTAGTTTAGTCTCTAAGTCATTGATATGGTGTATGACATCATTTTAAGTTGTATGTTTGACCTAGTTTGAACTATGTCATAGAAACTTTGCATGGTAGTGAACCTTTAAGCAAAGTTGTAGTATTTGAGTAGAGCAACAACTTTTATTTTTGGGTCATTAGCTAATTATGTGTATAGCTTAGTCTTTTTGAGCTTTCAAAAATCAACAATTCACTGTTTTCTAGCACTTAGAATTTTCTAAGTCTTTTCCTGATTTTTAGTTGCACTGGCTCAACTTTGAATTGATTTTACTCCTTAACCAGTGAGAATTAGGCCTTGGTCTTTTAATAGAAATTGGAGAGGGTATATAGGTCTATAACTTTGGTTTAGATTGTTTGTGCTTATGCTTCATGGTTTAGGAGATAGAACCCTGTAAACTTGCGTTGTTAGGCCAGAAATCGGTGCTCTGATGGCTGAACTCCATCGTGCGACAGTGGCTGACCGCGGCAGCGTTTGAACACCGCATGGATGCCGCGCGTCGATAATGTCCTGAACCGCTAGTCCACGTTGGGCCGCAGCTCGCTAACTCAAGCACGCGCTCGCCGTGACCGCTCTGCGCCCTCAGTTCCACTGCCTGCTTCTCCTTCGCCTTTGCGCTCACCCGCAATGCTCCGCAGCAGCTCCGCGCCGCTCCGCCGACGCCATTGCTAGCCTAGCTCACACTACGTCCCTCCTCCATTGCTGTAGCAGCTCCTCAATGACCCTACCACATCACCGCGCCTCCATTGCTCACTAGCCACGCTTGGTAAGGCCCTAGCGCCGCGCATAGACTCGCCGGAGTTCCGCCGTCGAGCTCCGTCACCGTGGCCACACCGTTTCTGACTGCCTCTAGCCATGGTAGTGGGTGTGTTAGCTTCATAGTCATGTGTAGATGCTCGGCGTAGCCCTAGTTTGTGCTTTTGTGGCTAGCTCCGGCGTATCGCCGTCGAGCCGCTCCGTTGCCCCGCCATGAATGCCGCCATCGTTGTTAGCTCCGACGATAGGTTTTGATAGGTAGCTCTATATGTGCGCGATGTCTTGTGGAAGCTTGTAGTACCGATGCCATCGCCGGTGAGGCTCGCCGTCGGTGAGCTCCGCCGATTCCGCGCCGTCCCACGCTGCTCCCCTGTTTTGGTGCGGATGACATGTGGGCCTGACTGTTTGGAGGGTCCCGGCTGTCAGTTGGTTAAGGATTGAAAGATAGTTCATTTATTTCAGTTTTTTCCTGCAACTTTGGAAAATCATAGGTGGAGTTTTAGAGGTCCAATTTTTGTGAACCAAATGCTCAAGTGTTCATCATGAAGTGTAGTTTTTTATAAAAATATGAAATGTACAGTTTCTTGTATTTTTCACGGTGATTAAAATGTATTTAAATAAGTGTTTTTTTGTATGTTAGTAAGCTTGTAAAATAGATATCTTGAGCTAGAAATGTTTTAAAATTGTGATTCCAATTTTGTGGGTTTTGTGTTGACATTATCTAGCTAGGAAAAATATTAAACTTGCTGTAAACTTGTTTGAAATATGACCTTTCTATTTATCTAGTAATAAATGGTATTTTCTAAGGAAAATTGTAGGGATAAAAATATGCAACATATTAACATGCAAATTTTTGTACAGTATTATGGCACTAATATGATGCTAGAAAAAATATATAATCTGTTGTTTGACACTTTTCTATAGGGTTTACTATTTTCACTAAAATAGACCTTGTTAGCTTATCATTTTTGTAAAGAATGTTATACTTGGTAAAATGACATGAAACTTTTACAGTAGTCTATTGGTAGCACTTGTAAGCCACTATAATTTTCTAAGAATTTATTATGCATATTTGGTATATGTTTATTATTTAACCTAGGTATCTTAGTAAATTGATAAAGGCATGTAAATAAATAGTTTGGGATTGGACATTATGTTTTCTTGAGTGTTTTTTATATCCTTGAACTGCTGGTATGCTTGGTGAGGTCAAATTTGGAATGTTTGTATGCAGTAAAAATATTGTTGCTTTATAATTCGGGTGAGAAGGGTTTTTGGATAGATTCTGTGGTTTGGTATGTTGCATAGTCAAAGTGATGTTTGCTATAAAAATGGTTAATAACAAAGTTGTAGGTAACTTATTCATCTATCTTGTGTTAAAATTTTAGGGCAATAGGCCAAAGGGTTTAGGAGTTATAGCTGTTTAAAGTTAGTATTCTGAAGTGCTTGCTCTCTGGAATTTCTGGACAGCACTGTATTGATTGCCGATTTTGGTTAGGATAGATTATGAATTAGCTTTTGGTGATTAAATAAGAGTAGTAGGGAATTTTATAAGCTTTCCAGAAAGTCCAAGATCACAGCATTTGTCGGTCGGGTTTGTAGTATCACCTTGCACTAGTCTTTGTTGTAGATATCAAAATCATGAATCAAGACTTTTTGTGCAAGCATCATAAGTGACATTAAGAAGAAGGAATTCAAGTGAAGGACAAGGTACAATTATGCAATTCAAGAGCAAAGCTAATCATGCATGGAGAGCTTGGAAGCAAATGTGATGGTCCATTCAAAGTCATCATGATGAGCCATCACACTTCAAAACAACAAGGGTAACATCTCTAAGGTATGTGGTTAATGTTTAAATTATTACCTTTGACCCGATAAGCATGAATATTTGATATGATTGAACTTGTTTAGTTTTGCTAACACAATGTTAAAGCTTAGCTTTTCAATCATGCCTTCTTTTTGTTTATAATCATAGCCAACTCTTTTAAACTCTTATCACATTGAGCAGTAGAAGTATGCCCAAAATGATTGTGCATATGTTCTTCTATCTTGTCTTGTCTGAATCCAACATAGAAAGAGTGTAGATTGAGATGTTAAAATTGAATGATCTTGTTCTGTTTTTACATCCTCAACTCTAAAGCAAATGCTTAAATATGAACCTCGTCTTATGCAACATGTTGTCATGTTGAGTTTAGATAAATTTTGTGACCTTATGAACTAGTGGAACTTCAAAGATTTGAACTATCTCCTTCATAAATACCCCTTTTTGCCTTTTTGTGAAGAGACATGGAGCTACAAAAAAAGTTGGGCACATGAAGGTCCAAGTAAAATAAAAACCAAAAAATATGGGCACATGAAGGTCCAAGTATATTAAAAGTATTTTTTGTATAAAAAAGTAATAGCTCTATGATCTGAACTGTTATCTGGTGGGGGTCAATCATGAGGAGATCGTCTCACCACATTGGTTTGCTTTAGAAGTGTCACAACTTTCACTGTTTAACTTAACAATATACATAGCATATGTATGTTTCTCCGTCACCTTGATCTCCCCTTTGGCATGATAAGTGTCTAGGCGCTATTGTTTCATTACCAATCATGCTATGCTCCTCTGTTTGCCTTTTAATAAGAGGAATATAGTTTGTTTCACTAGTACATTTGTACTAGTAGAACCCTGTTACTTTCACTCTTTGTGTCTTTGAATATGCATAGATGCCGAAGGAACAGGTGTGGGGGTTGGGCAACCCAACCCCTACTTAAGCAACTTCTCCTCTGATGAAAAACACCAAGGCTACACACAGAAGCACTTCACACATCAACATCAACTCACTAGACTTCATCTCATTATGAGATATTGGTTTGTATCTTGGTACTCCTCTCCTACATTTATCTCCTTGAAACTAAATGCATAAAAAGCCAATTTGTCCATGTTATTAAAACTTCATGAACTCTAGAAGATGACCCCAAGATTTGATCATGACTTATCTTATGAGATTGGCTTGCATAATCTTTATTCCCTGTCTTTCACTTAATGCTTGTGGGAACCTTACTCAATGAGGATAACATTACCTAAGTTGTTGTGAAGTGTGATATAGTGATGACAAGACAAATCCTTCTTTCTAATCAGGTGTTTTGGAGACTTTTGTTTTGAACAAAATTTGAAACCATGGCTTCATAACTCCTCTATGGTATAAATGTCCTACTAGAGCCATAGGCAATATCTTGACAAACCTATAATTTCTTGTTGCTTAGATTTTGTTTTGAGTTTTGTCAAATTGTGTGACCCTAGTGAGTGATGCACCATGCTTACATGATCAAGATCACATACACTCCACCCATATATGCTTTACACTTACACTGAGAGTAAGCAAAAATGTGTTTGCCACACTTATGCTATGCTCTTACACTGAGAGCTAGCACAAACATTCCTCCACAAACATGCCTTTCCACAAAATATAGACTCCATGTATTCAAGATTCTCCATTCTCCATTCAAGTCTAAAAAAGAGACATGGGCTATATATTATATGATGAAAAAAAGAGAGAGAGAAAGTTGAAAAAAAGAGAGCTGGAAAAGATGATGAAAGAGAGAGAGAGAGATGAGTGAAAAAATGTAGAGCAAAAAAAGAGAATAAACATCAAAGATAGCCCATGATCTCAATCATCTAGATTTGGAGAGAGCATCTTTAAGGAGTTAACCTTCCACTCATATCCACACACTTGCACACTTTGACTTTACAATATAAACATTCTAAGTATGCCTTTGAAGTTCTCCTACCCAAAACTCCACATAAGCTATAGTTGTAGGGCCTTGAGGCAAAGTAAGATCTTGATGATTACACATACACAAATACCATTGAGTGATTTGAGATAACCATATGACGAGTAACATGAGCTATGTTTTGTTTTGAAAAAAAATAATATTGTAAAAAAACTCCAATCTCACTTGAGAAGGAGAAGTGATTTATGTCTTCAAGTCAGAACTATTCCATTTCTCAACCACCCAAGGTGATGTTCTAGCCACTTCAAAACCCATAGGTATGAGTATGTGACATGGAATATCTTTTATGCTTGCATAATATCCTAAGGAAGTTGTGTATCAAATCCACTTGAATCTTAGCTCGGTCCTCTTTCTTGTTTGAATCCTTTACTTAGGACGAGCAAAGGTTCGATGTGGGGGAGCTTGTTGACGATCACTAACACCTATTTTGACCATCAACATTTCACCTAAAAGCAAGATAAAGTTAGGAAAATCATCATCACATGTGTAGGATTTGCTTTATAATTCACATAGTTCCACTGGTACATGGAGATTTATTTGTATGCAGGAATTTTAGCAAAAATTGTGCAAAATGGTCAAGAAACTAGGCATGGTAGGGAGGCTAGGGGCCCACATGCCATGCCTGTCGGCCCCACCATGGCGCTGCCTGGTGTCCCACGTGTCCATTCCACGTCATTGACTCAGGGAGAGGTCCTCCAAGCCATCTCCAGCGTTGATCTTAAGTCGGTTTGCACCGATGGTCATGATGGAGTGGTCTTGGATCAATGGGTCCACTGTCATAGACTTGGAGCCCTCCAACCGACCATGGAACTGCCTTACCGGCCAAATCTTCACACATGCTGCCTTCACAACCGCCTTTGGGAGCCAACCAAGTCTCTATGATCTAAAGGCAGTGCAATCCAACATCGGTCGGCGCCCCTACAACACGGCCTGGCTCCCAAGTTACCTCCATCGCCTTACTTGATGTCTATAAGTACCCCCTACAGCAACTGACCTTGGAGAGCTATAAATCA
Organism: Miscanthus floridulus; assembly: GCF_019320115.1. Taxonomy (NCBI): domain Eukaryota; kingdom Viridiplantae; phylum Streptophyta; class Magnoliopsida; order Poales; family Poaceae; genus Miscanthus; species Miscanthus floridulus. The sequence continues at coordinate 70,478,257 of NC_089588.1, forward strand.
TGGTGTGAGGCGCCATTTTTAAAGGGCACCATCTCATTGCATCACTCCAAGTGATGAGTAGTAGCTAGGTGAAGCTCTGTAGCTCTACTACTTAGAAGTAGAAGATAGGGAGAGAGTGAGGAGAAGCTTGGAGAAGGGATAGGGTTGTCGGCATCCTCTCCACTTGTGCTTCGGTGGATGATGCTCTTCTTCGAGTGAAGTTCGACATTTTCTATGTGGTTACTCTGCTCTTTTGCATTACTTAAGTATTATTTATATTACTGTGTTTATTGGTTTCAACGCTTGGTTAGAGGACTCTAGTCTCATTTCATCGTGTACAGGATTTGAGTAATGAGTCTATAGATTAAGCATGGTGCTTAGGCTATAGCTTGCCTGTGTTTATGGCTAGGCCTCCAGATAGATTATGGTAGGTGGCAGGTGGTAACAGCCCTGTCCATCCTTTGTATTCCACCATGATAGGTCCAGTTATTAAATCGTAGGGCTTGTGGTGCTGTTGTGCCTAGTCAACCCTCTAGGTGAGGTTAGGGTAGGTACGCCCCGAAGTAAACAACCGTGATATAGTATTCCTTAATCTTGCCTTAGTTCAGAGAAACTACATATCCTCTCTACCTATTACTTTTACCCTTGGACACTCTTAGTTCTTAACTAGTCCACTTCTCGTTCCCCATGGAAATACAATACCTTGGAATACTCCCAGGTGAAAGCTATATTGACATCCATGCGCTTGCATATTTATCTGTTTGCATGTCTAGTGTCAACAATGTGGAAAGCATCTCCAACGGAAGCACTCGCCAGCATGGTTGCTCCCTACCATGCATGCCAAAGTAGTTCGATGGTGATTAGTTTTCATCATAGATCTATAACACCCTAAAAAATTATTTATAATTTAGTAATTAAATTTGAGCATTTAATTAATTTTTGCTCATTTTAACCTAGGTTAAGTAATAACTTTTGGCTAATTAAAATCAATTATAAGGTTCAGAAACATGTTTGTTGCATTCATGCTGGTGCAAAGTTTTTGTTTGAGTGTAGGGTTAGAGTTGAGTGGCTTTGAATTCAAACCTAGTTTGAATTCGAAGCAAGTTGTAAAAAATGAAAAAGGTTTTTCTTTTCTCTTTTCCCTGTCTCCCCATTTCTAGCCCAACAATAGAGCGAGCCCACCTTCTCTTTTTCTTTCACCATGCCTGGAATTGGCCTTGGGCCATTGGTGGCCTGCTCCCGCACTCCTCCTCTCCTTTGCCTTTCTCACGTGCATGGCCCAGCTCGGCATCCACCGCCCCGACCGATACCGTGGCCTGCTTGGTGACCCGAGTGGCGTCTGGCGCGACCCGCTCCAACCTACACTCTCTCTACCTCACTGCGTAGCAGGACCCACCTGTCAGCCGCACGATGTCCACGCCCTCCCTTCCTCTTCTTTCCCTGGCTGCTAGGACCCGCTTGTCAGCCACCCACCCTTCTTCCTCGCGCTAGGAATCACACGATGGCCTTCATCGCCGTCTTCAATCCTTCTATGAAAACCCGATTGATGGAGGCCATCAAGGGGGCACCTATAAGCCCTGCAGTGACACCAGCGCCCGTTTTAGCTTCTACTGCCCCCGCCCGCCTATAAATCCCCACGCCGAGCCCTCCCTCTCTCCCTTCCGTTCACTGTTCCAAGCTTGCACACCCCACTCGCAATCTCTCTGTTCTAGAGCTTGGTCACCATCGCGAGCATGCCCAGAAGCTTTGCTAGGTAATGACACGACTGTAGGTGACCTCATTCCTCGATTTCATCATGTTTTTGTCTGAATTGGAGCTCACTGGTGGCCGTTTCTCACTCTGGTCCACCAACGCACATCATCGGTCTCCTAGGAGCTCGCCTAGACAACAAGGACCCCCGCTTCAGACTCACGGTATACCCCTCGACTTCTTTGTCCCATTGGCTTTGAGTTTAGTGCACCACAGCACCGTTTTGGTGAGCTCCGAATCACGTCAGCCATGGTGCCGCCGCATGGACATCGCATCGACGTGTTTCCCTGCCTCTCTTTGTGTTGTATCGAGTTCACAAGGCCGTGCGCATCGTTCTAGTGCTCTCGGTTTGGAACAGCGTGGCTAGAATCATCATCATGGTAACCACCACTATGCTTGGCATGCCGCCATTCATGGCGCTGCTACCGTTGCATTGTGCGCTGACGGGGGAAAACACCCCCTTTCATCCTGTGCCATCAGATCTTCAACGAGCGGCGCAGATTAGATACCCCTTTGGGGTTATGTAACCGGTCCACTGTGGGGACCGTGGACTCGGTGCATGGCCGGAGCACCACTAGCTCATAGCACAGTGGTGCACCACACCAACCAGCGGCCGCCACGTGGCTGCCCAATCAGCGGCGACGTGGCCAACACCGCCAACCCTATTTGTGATTTAGCCCCTCATTTTTTTAAATCAACCCGTAGTCCAACTTCAGTTCAAAAGTATTTATTTTCAACCCTATTTTATTCTGTTTTAGCCCCTGTAGATTTGGAAAATTAGACGCGCCATCCAAATTTTGTTAGAATTCAGATTTAATTCGTTTAAATTCAAATTTGAGTTCGTTTTATTTATAGAATTGTCATTGAATCTTGTTTTATGCATAACTTTTGCGTTTTAAATCTGATTAGAGTGATTCTTTTGCTCATGTATTCATAGTAATACATAGATTAGTTTTATAAGCTTTTCAGTCTTTGTTTTACTATTTGGTGTATAGTTCTAATAGAAGTATATTTGTATGCATGTGATGATTGGAATGGATGCTTGATTGTTGATTTGGATCATGTTTAGAGGGTGATTAGTTCGAGGTTGCTGAGTAGCAAGTTATTAACCAATATCAAGAAGGTCCCTTTGAGGAAGGCAAGTGTAACAGAGGCCCCTTGTACCTATGAACTCTATAATTCATACATATGCTTGTGTTTAAATTTGAATCACCTTTAAGGACTTTACCTAGATTATTTCTTGTACAACATATCCTGGTTTGGGATGCATGTTGGATAATTGCTGCATCGCATGACCCAAAATAAAAATTAAACATGACTAAAGATATATGCAACATGTTAAAATTGTACTTTTTAGCAACACTTTAGGGGGCTAGAGTACTGGGTTGAGTGCTCTAGTTCCTCTCCATAAGGACTCAATCCTGAAGCGGCCACCCAAGAGGTTTCGTACACCCCCAAGTGTCAAATGGCTCTGACTTTAGCTGGGTAACTAGGTTGTACTAGCTTGTCTGTAGCTTTCCGTAAGGGCAAAAGGGGAGCACTACTTGGTATGTTTCTTTTCCTACCAGGGTGTGTACTATGCCACAGCCATGAGTGCCACTCCTGGAGGAGGGTCACATATGGCTAGACAACTAAAACCTTAGCAGCTACAACTTGTTAGTGCGACTAGCGAAGGGTTATGTAGTGAAACTCTGCCACGCTTCCTTGGTAGAGGCAGTGTGGGCTTTGCAAACCCCAGCATTGGGCTTAGTTTTTCTGCTTTATGTAATAATGTTGCTGATGAGCAAGACTATGTGATCACTTTGTGATGAGATATGCGATGTAATAAAGTACTTTACTTTGATATTACTGCAATTTGAGATTATATGTGTGTTTGGACATCCTAGGCACACATATATGAGTACTTGGTTTTGCTATACAAAATTGGGTGTGATAAGATCTATTAAATTCTATGACGAATTTCTAGAATCGTCATAGAATTGCAAGAATGACGCAACTTCTATGATGAAACGTTTTTCATCATAAATTCATCATAAAACTAAAATTATGACGAATTTGGCTCCTTCAATGATGAAAGTTGTTCGTCATAGAAGTGGATATTTCTAGTAGTGCATGTTAGAGCCAAGTTAGCATTTCTCAAAAACATTTTTGGTGAATATTTTCACTTGCTCTCTGATGTGCAGTAGGTCCAAATGTAATGCATGGAGTCCAACAGCTAGTGGTACTAGATGACTAAATTGTCTAGTAGAGATCCCCTCTTAATAGTATGACCATTTATCCTAAACCCGATCACACTCTCTATAGTGTCTTGACTGGCAAAACAAAAGTCCCTATTTATACCTTTGCCTTGATCTACATAGGGTTTTGTTTTTCTCTTTATTCTTTTCCAAGTTGGAGCACTAGATCATCATCACATTGGTCAATTCATCATTTAAATGTGACCATCATCATCATTTCATGCGCCTTCTTGCTCCACACCTTGGGTGTACCAACCTATCTCACACATCACTAAGATCGCAAGGTTAGTACAATTAGGTTTCATCAATTATCCAAATCCAAACTAGGGCTTTCACCCATTCCATGAATCAGCCCTTAAAAAGAGAGCTTTCGCCTCGAAAGCAAGATGAATCATCATAAAAATTGTGTTAGCTTTGGCTCTAGACGAGTAGAGGAAAGCTCTTCATGTGTCTCCTTGGGGTCCTCTCATGCAACCTTCCACATATCCCATGTGGAGGGCCTATGGAGTATGGGTGCCATATCCACCAATGGTACCTATGGTGCAAACAATGCAAGGAGGTGTTGATGGTCTTAATGCATGTCCTTCGGTGTTTAGCCGATTGAAGTTCAGTCAATCAAGCTCTAATGCGGGGCAACAACAATTAATTACATCAAGAACATTGTTGGATCAAGAGAAGAGGAAGGCACCAGTCATGCAAGTGTATGTGCCTAAAAAGAAGGAAGAGGTTTACGCTACCCCTATAGAAGAAGTAAGTCCTCCCACATCCATCACATTCAGCTCCATGAAGGTGCCCATTGACAAAATCAATGATCCGATTATGATTGAGTATCCGACTCTAGTGGTGATGAAGGAAGTCCCCATGGCTGCTACTGCTAATAATCAAGAGGCCAAGAGTAGTAAGAGGGACTCCAAGTATTGCCAACCCAAGTGTCCGCCAAGTTTGGCAAAGATGAAAAGGTGCAAATTAAAACATGCCAGACATCACCAACAAAAGAAAGAAAGGCTAGAGAAGATGAGGGAGGAATTTTTCAATGCAACACATCCTCTTTTCCACCAACATCGAAGAATGTAGCAAAGGTCGTCGGTGCAACATGAACTGGCCAGGCCAGTTTCTCTGGCCCCCTCTGTTCCACTGCCTGGAACCAGCTAGACCAGGTCTGGACTAGCCAGGCCGATTTTACTACCTCTAGCAGTGGCTGACACACCTCCAAGTGGTTCCACCCCTACTATTTCTCTTGTTGTTTTTGCAGTTTTTGAGGAGCTCCAAGAGGGCCAATATGATGAGATGGTTGAGTATGAGCCATCCCTAAAATGCTTGTATGTCAATGTGGTCTATTTTTCATCCGAGGGTGATTTTATTGGAGATGATTGCTTGATTCAATTTTGCTATGCAGAGTGCCATCTTTGACAAGCCAAAATATTAGATGAACATCTCAAGACACTGCATGCAAAGGGTCACATCAACAACACACCGGTCCATAACATGTTGGTGGATAGTGGAGCAACTATGTACTTGATGCCATATCCACTTTACAAGAAGCTTGGTGGCATGGATGAGGAGCTAATCAAGACTAATATGATGATCAGTGGCATTGGAGGAGGTCAGCCAATTTTGGCGAAGAGCATTGCATTGATGGAGCTTACTATTGGAAGCAAGAGCTTGGCTTCCGTTTTCTTTGTTTTGGAAGTGCAAGAGAGTTATTACTAGATTATTGGATGCAATTGGATCCATGCCAATTGGTGTGTGCCTTCTAGCTTGCACCAGCTCCTCATTCACTGGGTGGATGATGAAGTAGAGATTGTCCACGCAGACTCATCAGCCCAAGTTGCCACGACCAATGCTCCTTTGCTTGGGGGGCATGATGGTATTGCTTGCTTATCGAATGTGATCTTGCTAATTTTAATTTATTAGTGTCAATAAGGATGGTTTTGTAGCTATCCTTTAGAGCCAATTGATAATTGACTCAATATCATCATGTAGCTATCAAATTATCAATGGATGCTAACTTAGAGTGGTTGAAACATCGTGTTGAGCAGTATCGATCTTCTAAGACTGATGCATGTGAAGCTATTTATGATTTTGATGAGCTTGATAAGTGTTGGTATTTCTTAACATTTATAGAATAATCCACAAGCACACTGATATGTCGTTTGTAGCATTTCACCTGGAAGTATTCAGGGTATCGTGATTTATATTTTCCCAAGGGAAGGCATAGGAGTAAAAGTCTCAATTAGGTACATGAAAAAGATAACATACTCTATAATATACCAAAGTTCATAGTAGGGGTAAACCATAAAAATAGGGATAGTGTGACACACACAAGCCAGTATCATGAATGAACTAAAGAATAAAGAAATAAAGAATAAAACCTAAACAAGAGCAGACATACAAGAATCCTAGTGTTGCTATGCAAAGATTAGCAGATAATCATACAAACACATGACTAGGACTTAGTTGTAAGCACCCATACACCCAGGGAGTCCAATCAAGCACTAGTCTACCAACAAGCATGGAAGGCAATTTAGACTCCTACACTATACCGAAACATGGGGGATTACAAGGGACAAACAGGGCTATCGATCACCATCGGCTGCCTACCCCTCTACCATGGAGCATAGTCATATTCGAAGGTAACATTTTGCTTAGACACCACGTCTATGCTACCAATTACTACACTAGCGTCAACCAGGAACTTTCGTCTTCATTAGGAGTCCTCTACTAGAGGACCCATTACAAGTAGGGATGAAAACGGATCTGATACGGACGGATATCACTGATATTACATTTGTTTTCATATTTCTGTCTGAATTCAGATTCGAATATGGATAGTGTCAACTATGTTGGATAGGATACGATTGGATATCGACATCATAAATATGCGATTTGAGTATTCGGATATGGATACGGTATCGGATGTTGGATATCCGGACTCGGATACAAACAGATCTCAACCCCTCTAAACGGATTCGGTTTCGAATACGGTCAGAAAAGATCCGTACCGTTTTCATCCCTAGTTACAAGAATGGATGATGAATTGCCATCGTAGCTTAGATTGACTAGCCTAAACATGTATGTTGCATAACCGATTGAGCATAGAGACTCATGTTCTAACCTAATAGCAAATGAACTAAGCTCCAAACCATAAGCATAACAATGATAGATTGAGGACAAGGCCATAAGGGAGCAAATGATATTTGTCATACCAAGCAACTTTGAGATGTCTAAGCTCTCCAACAAAGCTCTAGCCTAGCTCCAAATACTACAAAGGAAAATTACAAGAGTAGAGAGGGAGAGAGGCTTCAAGTGCGGTGTGTGTGAGTGGGGGAGCATCTTCCTCTACTTATAATAGTGGAATGGTTTGTTGACAAAGGAATATTCCAAGGATCCACGCACAATCGCCTTGGGAGAGTTATGAGGAGGCCCCACATGCAAGTTGGAGGCAGGCGGTGCGGCCAGGGGTCGCTCAAAACTTCCACTAACACCCCCTGGGAGCATAAGGAGCCTCGCAAGGAGACTAACCTATGCAGGAAACCAAGTGGAAGAGAGGAACACACCATTGCAAAATATCCCAGTCGCCGAGGTCCACCACCGGTGCTCTGGCTGTAATGCTACAACCGGAGTCCCGATAGAGGGTCGTTTGATGGCTGTATTCCTCTCAATTTCTGTGAAACTTCCACTAACACCTAGGATGAGTGGACATATAGGGGTGTGTAGGTGTTGGTGGAAGCTGATCTTGAAGGCCTTCTCCTAGCGGCGCTAGAGTCGATGCAGGAGGAGGGAGGCCATGGCAACGTGAGACTACATGCAACTCAAGGTTTTCTCTAGTTTTTCTAATGCTAAGGGAGGAAGAATGATTGGAGTTTGCTAGAGAGGCTCCCCTTACCTTGTCTTAAATAGCCCCACCTCAAGATGCAAGTGGGGAAAGCAATAGTCATAGTGGGTGACTTCTGCGGCAACCCACGCGAGTCATAGGTGACGGAGTAGAGAAAACAATGCGGTCCAGACTCACTGGCACATTTGATTCCCTACCACATTTCATCCTCATTTAAAACATGACTTAATGGCGTGCAATACCTAGCAAACTAAAGGATGCGCGCATGCGTACATGGGAAGTCAGAGTCCACAGGGAAGATTCAAATACCCTCACACGTGTACAACATATGGTATGATGATTTTTCAAATCAAATCACTGTTACTTACTATGAGAACCAGTGTCGTTTGACCTAATAGCGCACATGTATCACTGTTACTTACAAAGTAGCACAACAATTAAGCAGTGTCACTCTATCTCATGAATCACTATTGACACAAATCATTGAACAAATAACAAATTACCTCTACTCCTTATCATCGGTATCACCATGCTCATCCTCGTCTTTGGTATCAACATCGTCGTCATCATCCTCTATAGCTAGGAGGCCCTCTTGCTCATCAGTGGTGATGTGGTTGGACACCTACTTAGCAATAGCATGAACTAGGCTATGCTGGTGCTTCTTGATGTTGTTGACGATGTTGATTCCCTATGTCATGATGCTAGTGTTGAAGCCATCTATCTAGCTCTAGTAGCAGGCGAGGATGTACTCCACGTTGTCTATGCGACTCTTGTTTAGGTAGGTTGATAGTTCTTCCAGGACATCAATGAGTTGGTGAAAAATAAAGATGTAACTACTCACCTTTTCCTCCTGAGGTAGGTGAGGGTGCCCAGATTGGTATTATGTACCACACACCTAATCTTTAGGAAACCCTTACTCAGGATGCCAATAGCCGAATTGTCTCTATCTCCAAAGGAATCCAATGGAGCTTCATCTCGATTCACCACGGGCACGATGTCATGCTCCTTGACTATGGGCACAACATCATCCTCCTTCACCATAGGCATGATGTCATCCCCCTCCCATGTGCACTTCGCAGAAGGCTCGCCCTTCACCCTGGTGGTGGCTAAGAGTGAAGTAGGTTTGGAGAAGGCAACTGCACATTCCTAGTGATTTTAGATCTGTAGTGGGAATGGGAGAGCTCCGGGAAGATAGGAAAACAAGCAGAGTTGCAGACAAGATCGTGGCGGTTAATATATCACTACTATAGAACGACAGAGCAGAGAAAACAATGCGGTTCAGATTCCCTTGCACATGTTATTGCTACTTAGTAGTAAGAGAACCAATGGTGTTTGATCTAATATCACACATGTTCACCGTTTGATATGGCTATTTACCTAAACTGATCATTGTTTGTTACTTTGGAAACCAGTGTCATTTGACATAACCGCATCAAACATACAACAATAAAGTTAGTAAAGGAAATTTTTATTGATAAACTCTATTACTTTCGATATTTTGATATGTGTACAATAACAAAGGCCTATCGAATACTACTAGATGTACAATAACAAAGACCTTTCAAGTTTGGGGTTTAGCCATACCCAACTCCACAGGACAGAGGACACCCAGTGTCGATGGACGACCAAGGCCTTGTTTAGATGTTGCCAGATTCACCTCAATCAACATGAGTTAGGGTGGATTAGGGTGGAATTTAGTTTAAGTTCCACTCTAATCCACCCCAACATATATGGATTGATGCGAATTCGACTATATCCAAACAAGACCCAAGTCATCGAATTGATAAACGGGGCCACGTAGGGCATGGGTTTATGATATTTTAGAACCCCATGGACTACCCCACTCGCTGAGGTCAACTACGGGTATGAGGTGGAACTTACATGCATGGAGGCACTCAGCCATGGTGTGGTTGATTTGCCATCACGTACGAAGCTGCCACAGATCACACAAGTGAAGCATGATACCATGCTTGAGCAGGGCACCGTGCCATGGTAGCATTCCTCCCTATCTTTGTGAAACTTCCACTAACACCTAGGATGAGCGGACATATAGCCGTGCGTAAGTGTTGGCGGACGCTGATCTAGAAGGCCATCCCTTAGCAGCACTAGAGTCGATGGAACGAGCGAGGCCATGGCGACGTGAGACTACGTGCAACTCAAGTTTTCCTCTAGTTTTTCTAATGCTTAGGGAGGAAGAAGGATTGGAGTTTGCTAGAGAGGCTCCCCTTACCTTGCCTTTAATAGCCCCACCTCAAGACGCGACAGGGAAGGCAACAGTCAAGGTCCCTGACATTCGCGGCCACCCATGCGAGTCAAGGCTCATAGCAGAATAAGATAGCCATGTCTTAAAACAAAAGCTAGAGGAAGATATCTTATCAAATAGAGGAGTATAATTCCACCAAAAATTCCACACACTTGTACTATTTTGATTTAAGAGTATGACACTTCTCTCTGGTGCGGTCTGGGATTTGACTTTACAACAAATGCAAGGTAAGAGTGCCTCACAAATTTTCATCCCTACCTAAAGCTCCATATAAGCTTATTAGAAGTAGGATGATTAAAAGAGAAGGCAAAATTTCAAAATACGCCTTGGTGAGGAACCACTTACAAATTTGAGTTACCCAAGAGAATCATTCAAGGAACAAAAGCTATCTTTATGTTTTAAAAAACATACAAAAATCCAAGTTTCTGATCATGAATAGAGTGAGGAGATTTGAATCCAAGCTATGCCATTTTTTAATTACCCAAGATACTTCAATAGACACTTGGAAGTTCACAAGTGCAGGTGAAGCTTGGAATAACCTGTATGCAGAGTTTTAAAATCAATGAGATGAACCCGCTTAGTCCTTAGAACTTTACTCAAGGACGAGCAAAGGACTAAGTGTGGGGGACCTTGTTGGCAGTGCTTAACTCATATTACTACTATCAACATTTAAACAAAATAAAACAAATTTGAATACCGAAACATAGAATTAAGATTTACAGCTCACATTTTCCATGAGTTTTGGTATGTATATGTTTTGTAGGGAAATACATGAAAATACACCAAAATGCGCAATCAAGAAGGCACATTCAAGCAAAACAACAAGAAAGCCCATCCAAACTCCACACTTGGGCCAGAACACCAGCATGGGAGCCATGCAGGCCTAGCCAACAACCCACTAGAGCAAGGTTGTGGCGATAGGGTCGACTGTTGGTATATTTAATGCACACAGATAAATCCACAAGTGCACGGATACCGCTGTAGCTTTCACCTGGAGGTATTCCAAGTATCGTATCCATAGGGAAACATGTGAGACTAACTATGGTCTCACTTAACTAAGGGTAGCAACAAGGTTAGGATAAATAGGAGCATAGAGAGGATACCTAAAATTCTCTAGTTTTGACTTGGGTAAGCTTATGTCTTCTACTATTCAACTAGGGACATTACTAGGAAAAGACACCAGCAGAGGATGCTTTCCTTTGTAACTGCGTCCTACGTGCACCTACAGACGGGCAATGCACTAAAAAGGATCAATGGAGCTATATAGTATAGGCTATATAGAACTTATGTCACTCACATGATCTACCACCTTCTGAAATGCGGGGTGCATATGATTAACCCAAGTCTAAGCACCACGCTTACACTTACGATTAATACTTTACTTCCCCTATGTAGAGAATAAAGCACTCAAAAGAGTCACAAACCTGATGAACAATATAAACAAGATGCTTACTTGAATCAGAAGTTGATTACTAGAGAAATCTCAGAAGCAAGCTCAGGTAGAACTTAAATCCACCAAGGTACAAGCCGTAGAGAGAGCACCGATAGGCCGGCACTTCCTCCAAACTCTTCCCTCACTCTCTATCTCACTATTTCTATTATAAGACTAAATCCTATAGAGGACTAATCTTCTCTTGATAGCTGGCTCTGATCCTGATGAGGAGAATATGAATTAGGGTTTCAGGATGGCTCTAGGGAGGGTGGCAAGGGCTGGTATATAAAGCCTGAAGCATCTAACGTGAGCCCTTGGATCAAACTAACTTAAAGAATGGCATTGATGCAACCTAGGAGGCAGTGGAGAACTGACTTAGCAATGTGGGGCTGACTAGTGGACCCTAGGGGCCAGGTGGCCTGCATGTGGGGCTGAGTGGCCCCACCTGTCAGTGTCTCCGGCTCTGCTTCGGTGGAGAGCATCCTGGAGTCTTCTAGAGTCTTCCCACATTGGTTTCGTTGTGGAATTACGCGATGTCCTTCGACGAATAGGTCCCCCTTGGCGGTTTTCTAGATAAACCCTGTTGAAAACACAGATTCACCAAAACTTGTGAAATTTATTAGTTTAAACCCCTATACCTATGTTTAGTGATGGAATTAAGTATAAATATAGATTATGTTGATGGTTTATAATTGATGTTAGTGACCGTCAACAAGTTCTCCCAAGCTTAACCTTTTCTAGTCCCTGAGCAAAGCTAAACTCAGCAAATGGATCAGGAGTTGCTATAATATTTTCACGCCTCAAAAGTACACATGCATTCAATCAAGAATTCTCCTCCGAATTAGAATAAACTGATCTAACTTTCAAACTTACCTATACTACCTTCCACTATGGGGCTTCTTAACCTTCACTTAGGTCTAGTGCAATTTAAAGACAGAATGATCAAGTCAAGCACTATGTCTCAAGTTCATTGTTCCACCATTGTTTCAGAGTTTTTATAAGTTTTCAAAATAAAACTCAAAGATTCCATTGTATGATACTCTGAAGTCTCTCAATATATGTGGTATTTGTGGATCCTCACCAAGCAATAAAGATGTTATGCCTTTTCTCTTCCTACTACTAGGGCTTTTGTGGAGTTCATAGGTAGGGAGAAAGCTAGAGCATACTTGCAATGCATATATTGTAAAGTCAAATGATGGATCCAAAGAGAGTTGACTCATACAATTAAATCAAGATGTGCATGTGTGTGGATATATGGTGGATACATATATGGTGGCTGACATAATTCTACTATGTTCCTTAAAAACATATCTCTTCTTGAAACTTGGAAACATTTTTGTGAGAGAGCAGGGGCTATCTTATTCATCTCTCTTTTTTTAGGCGGGCATCTAAGTATCTATTGTTTTAAATATCTCGAACACTTTTGTGTCCTTTTTTTCAACTCTCTCCTTTTTTATGAATAACTTTTGCATAGCCCCGTGCCTCTTTTCCGCAACAAAACTTTTGAGAGATAGTAACAAAAACTTAGAGCACTTATTTGGTGAATGGAAAACCTATCAAGCATGTTTTTGTTGTTCACTCCCAGTGTAGGAGTAGAACATTTTTGGGTGGATCTAGATGGAAGGCATGTTTTTGCGCCTACCCCCAGTGTAGGAGTAGTGCATATGTGGGTGGTGTGTATGTGATCTTGATTTTAAGAGCATGACAAATCTCTCATAAGGGTCGACAAAGCTTGACAAAACTCAATGCAAAAGCAAGCAGCATATATGCGGAAGTTTTCCTAGCCTAAATAATATGTGAGGCTCTAGTGGGGATTCAAGCTTTATCACACAGAAAATCATCATCTAGCATTTTTGTTTTTTAAAAGATAATTCTGTAGAACTTTAGTGTCACTTGGAACAAGATAAACAGTAGCTCAGACCTTCTCATATCATATCCATCAATTAACTAGACCTAGATCAAGCATATGCTACCCACAAGTTTCAAGTTGACAGTAAATCCTTATGTCAAAATAATCTTATCCAAAACTTGGGAGAATTCGAGGCTGAAAGCTAGGTACTTGAAAGGAATTACAATAGAGAAACTATTCATCATTTCTATTTAAGAGTTTATTCTGAGTCCTCTTTATTTTATTCATCTCTTAAAAACAAATTAGAGCAAACTAGACATGTAACAGAACCGTCTAATTTATAAGAGCACAAGTACAATAGCAATCACCGAAGCGATCAAACTATCATACTTGAGCCCATATAAAACTGGTAGTCCGATGAATCATGAAGGATCTTAAACAAACCAACATACAAAACAAAATCGTACATGATTCAACATAACAAGTCACATGTTATATCACAGTTCACAAATAGTTCACAAGTATCTTACATACATCAGAGTTCACATAGTTATTACAAACCAAGTTCAAATAGCGGAAGCAAACTAGTTTGACATCAACCTCACACTTAGTTCAAATACATGCCAGTACCACGGTCATTTCTAGCAAAAGCAGAATAGAGAGGATATCTTAGGAGTACCATGCCCCCATGGTTTAGTCCTCATCCATGATAGGATGAAGGCAGTTCTTACAGTACCCATGATACATCATATCATCTGCAACAAGAGGGAATAAACCCTGAGTATGAGAATGTACTCAGCTAGACTTACCCGTCATAAACCAAAAATAATATGACACCAAGGAGTATGTAAGGCTTTATTAGTGTAGTTAGCTTGACAACATTTTGCATAAAAGCTTAAGTAACATAACTTGGAGATTTAATATCTTTAACATCAATTTGAATACCTATTCAATTAATCATCTCTTGATCACTGTTCGCCTAAACAGCCGTTTAGCCCGTTTACACACAGTTTAAACGCTACACAATGGTACACCATTTTCGTTTAATCGGTTGTTTGACCATTTAAATGGCCGTTTATCCCATTTAAACACCTGTTTTGCCTGAATAATAGGCTGAATGGTAGGTGACCGACTGTTTACCGTTTAGTGTTTAGGATAACACTGCTCTAGATTGGCACCTATACTAGAGCAATGATGTGATTAAGCTAACAAGAATTAGTAACTGTATCTGGTGTATTAATTTGAGCATCATCATAACCATCAAGTTCCATCAATTAATGGTACATTGCCGTTGCTCAGTCAAGTTCTCACTATCCGAGAGAGATGGCGACTCGAATCGATTCCAACTAGTTGGGGAGTTATTCCTAACACAAACCCATACATCCCTTGTCGGGGTCGCGTCGGGTCACATTTGGTACAATTCAGGTACAGTCGCGGGTCTAATCAGCGCTGCACCCTCAGGGATACTACATGTCCGCTAGGAAGTTTAGGCCTGGCTTGCCCTTGGACTCATGCCACTGGCTCTCCACACATCCTTACTTCCTCCATTGTTTGCACTTTCACTTACTAGGTCCTAGCCTTAGTTGAGCTACTCAGCTTCACGGTCGGAATGACTTATCCGGCCAACTAAGTGCTAGGCATGTGTTCAACATGACATGAGGATGTACAGTGAATCGGTCCTTAACCAACATAGACGGGGATAAATAGGCACCAAGACCTCCATGCCTTGTTGCTTCTCTATCACAATCCCACCCGGTCTCCTTTTTATTCATCAACACATGGTTATTTCCACGATAGCAATTATAGCCAACCGTGATCAGATATCTACCTATATCTTGTAGGTGATAGGAAATCACCCAACTTCTATTGGACTAAGCGTGGCTAAGCATATATTCGATCCTGGACCTACGAAGGATACAAGATATATTTGTTTGGATAAGGAAAATATATGCAGCAAGTGTTTCCAATCAACTCCTATAATCTAATGCATCAAACATAACGGACGCAAGTGATATTTGTAAAAACATAGGATGCTTATAATGCTCTAGGGCTTGCCTTTCATGAACGAGGAAGGCTGGTGGTCAGGACACTCAAGAAGATCTTCCACATTGACTCCTCCTTCCACCTGAACCTCCTACTCCTGGGCTGCCTGCTACTGCTCCTGATGCTCGAGTTCGAACTCAAGTAGCGTCACTCCTAACGGTGAACCTATTGCATGCATATGGACAAATGAATATAATGAATGCATAAGAGATGAGATGACATGATAAATTATATACACATGAGCATGGTTATCTGCAAGATGTATGATATGTTTAACATTCATTGACCAAGTAGATGTATAACTTTCTTCTAGTTGATCTTTACTGAGTAGGTGCATATTGCTTCTCTAGTACAAGAAACATACACTCACCAATTTCTAGTAACCTAAGGTAAAGTTGTTCATCATTAGTAAGAGGCTTAGAACCTATATCTAACAAGTAATCTCAATTAGCCTAAGCATCTACACAAGCATCACATAAGACAAACAATTACAATTTGACTTAGTCATTTCCTGGACTGTAAACAGCAACTACTTATTTTGGCCATATCTGGAGTTCTACTTAACCAAATACTATGATCTTGGACTTTCTAGAAAGATTATAAAACTGCCTACAACTTTCTTATAGTCATCTCAAGATGATTCAATGCTATCAAGGTCAAACAAAGCAATTTCCCAGATCTATCCAGAAATTCTAGAGAATAAGCATTTCTGGATACAAACTTCCAACAGCTATAACTCTCAAACCATTTAGCCTATTGCCATGAAAACTTGACACAAGCAATATAAGTAAATTATCTACAACTTTGTTATTTATAAGATTCACAGAAAACATAATTTTACCCATGCAATTTACTTAACAACAGAAACTGTCCAAATCTGTCACTAAAATTGAATTATAGAGCAATTAATATTTCACTACATACAAGCAATCAAATTTGGGGCATAACCAATGGTACCAACAGTTCATAGACATCCTATACACTTTAGAAAACATAATGGCCAAGCCCAAATAAATTATTTAAATGCCTTTATTAATTTATTTGGACACTAAGGTGAAAATAAGGAACATATATCAAAATTACACAGTAAATTCTAAGAAAATTAAAGTAACCTACATATGACCCCAACACTCTACTGTACAAATTTCATGCCATTTGGATAAGTACAGCCATCTCTACAAAAATGACAAGTTGCATTGGCTTATTTTAGCAAAAATAGTTTAGCCTAGTGAAAAGTATCAAACAACAGATTTCACATTTTTCTTACTTTCATCCTAGCACCATAACACTATGTTAAAATTTGCATGATCATTAGTTATGTATTTTTACCCCATTTATTTTTACTAGAAACTAGCAATTATTTAAGATTAAATAGAAGACCATATTCCAAGTATGCTTACAGTAGGTTTAGTATTTTTATTCGCTAGATCATGTCAATAAAAGATCAACAAAAATGGAATCACAATTTTATTGCTTTCCTAGCTCAAGTTATGCTTTTTACAAGATATAAACTACTTTAAAAGCACTTATCTAGATCAATTTAATTCTCCTAGAAAATATCCCAAACAGTAGATTTCATATTTTTATCAAATAGTACACTTCATGATTAATCCAACAAAATTTAGTTCACTCAATTTGGACACACCTAGTTCTAGATATGAATTTTTGAAACTTGAATCAATTTCTGAATAAATAAAGGAAACATTTAAAACTGAAATCGCTATGTGCACCCGGCTCATACACCCGCGGCGACTGACTACTAGGCCCCGCAGGTCAATGGTCCCACCCGTTAGCGACACAGAAACAGAGGACGACACTGACCGGTGAAAGCTCACCAATGATCAGGTCTCCGGTGAAACCTCGGGCACCATCGTGTTCTCTCGTCAACCCGCACCCAAGGGTACCCCAGGTTGGGTCGGTGGCTCACCGGAGCAAGCTCACCGATGAGCATGGCGGATGGTGGTGGTCGCACGATGGTGTGCCAGCTGTCTCTAGCGATGACACAGCCAAGGAAGCACATCTACGGCTTCCACGGACTCTAGTAGAGCTCTCGGGTTAGGTCTAGGCCATAGCGGAGCAGTGGAGAAGCCTAACCGCGTGCATGGCTGCGCCCAGCGCACATGGTGGAGCTCTTCATTCTGGCTAACTGGTGGCGAGACGTGGGTCCCTGTCTTCGTGTAGGAGCTAGCATTCATGGCTATGCATAAACACCTTCAAGCGGGGGATGACGAGACCTAGGGGCTGCTGGCCGTGGTGAGTTTGAGCTTACAGCCATGGTGGGCACGGTGGTGCGTTCTCGTGTGATGGTGTGGTAGCTTCGATCCAAGCTTTGACTAGAGCAACAGTGACCTAAGGCAGCTATAGATGGGATGATAGGAAGGCAAGAGATGCAGTTGAGTGGCCCGGCCATGGCGAGCTGAGAGCGTGGCAGCGCTCTGATGATGTCGCGGCGGTGGAAACAGCTGTAGGCCTTTACCTTGGGCTTGAATGGCGGCTTTACGGGGTCAAGGTGGTAGAGTGGTGCAAGGCGGAGGTATTGGCGTGGCCAATTTGAAAATGGAGCGGTAAGGGCTGCACGTGAGCTCAGCGAAGCTCACAGCAATGATGGCACTGCTCGGCTATGGGAGAGAACAATCATAAGGCAAGGCAGAGAAAGAGTGAGCGCAAGTGGAGTGGAGCACAGGGATGTTGCCCTCTTGTCCACGTGCTGGCCTAACCGCCTCGGCCATCGCAGGCATACGTCCACCACGTGGTGGTCGTGGCCTGGCGCGGTCGGCCACTGGCACCGTGTGCGTTCATGGCCATCAGGCTCTGAAGAATCGACTCATAACGCGACTTCCTCCACCTCTATCTCCTAATCCATTCGTCCTTTGAAAAACTTCATTAACAAAAGTTTTAGAGCTACATGTAAACTCCAACTTTTCTTTAGGGAGTAACCTCTAATTTGTCATGGTTATCAAAATGCAAAGCTCCAAAGTAGGTCACATCGAAACTGAAATTAGCTTGTGATAGCAAATTTTTCTAAGTTTGAAAACAACATTGGTTTGATTCTTGTGAGCCCTATTTGACCATGTTAGGCACTGAATTACCTCATGACCCTTAAATAAAGTTTGTTCCACATAAGATAATCTACAACTTTTATTAAGGGTGCACTGCCATGCAAATAGTCTAAGCTATAGTTCAACTTTGGTCAAAGTAGGATCATGAAAATAGGAGTTTCTAGATTAACTATGACTTGGGGGCTATTTTGGTCCATGTCATGAATACCAAACTTGTTCCATTTACCATCCTTAGTGTGCCTAAGGTGTTTTAGTGATCAACATTAAGCACTTGCATTAACAAGCATGACCAGAAAGCATACACATGTTGCAACATAGAATAACAAAGGGTATGTTTCATATGAATCTTTCATATGTTTATGCTCATATATGAATGAATGATGCTTATGCTCATGAAATGCAAGTGCAAAAGTGCAAGCCTAACACCTAGGGTGTTACAGCCCCTCCCCCTTATAGAAATCTCGTCCCGAGATTCAAAAGACCTACCATTTTTTCATAAAAGGCGGGATAAACCTCACGTAAATAATCTTGCCGTTCCCACATAGCATCTTGCTCACTATGATTATTCCACATCACTTTGTGAAACTTGATCACATGGTTTTGAGTTACTCTATCCTTGCTATCTATAATTTGCACCAGCTTCTCTTCATAGGCTAGATCCAATTTTAACTTGATATCTCTAACCTCCACTCTTTCTTCTAGAACACGTAAGCATTTCTTTAATTAGGATACATGAAAAACATTGAAGATATCCCTCATTTCTAGAGGTAACTAGATCTTGTGGGCTACTCTTCCGCTTTTCTCAATGATTGGATATGGACCTACATATCTGGGTGCAAGCTTTCTTTTTACCCCAAACCGTTTTACCTTTTTCATTGGTGACACTTTTAGGTTTACATAATCACCTACTTCAAATTCAATGGGTCTTCTTCTCTTGTCCACATAACTCTTCTGCCTTGGTTGACCGGCTTCTATATGTTGTTGAATGATATGCACCTTCTCTTTAGCCTCTTTGACAAAATCAATACCATAGTATCTTCTTTCTCTAGGTTCAACCCAATTCAAAGGAGTTCTACATTTATATCCATACAAAGCTTCAAAAGGAGCCATCTTAATACTCTCTTGATAACTATTGTTGTAGGAAAACTCAGCTCAAGGTAGCCACTTTTCCCATTAACCCTTTGAAGAGATGGCACAAGCTCTCAATATGTCTTCCAATATTTGATTTACAAGTTTCGTTTGCCCGGAGGTCTTAGGGTCATAGGCAGAACTTCTGACTAAGTTGGTGCCTAACATCTTGAGCAAATGTTCCAAAAAACGAGCAGTGAACTGAAGACCTCTGTCAAACACAATGGTTCTTAGCACACCATGTAGATGTACTATATGGGAGAAATACAACTCAGCATACTCATGCGATCGATAGTTGGTTCTGACTGGAATGAAATGTGCAGACTTGGTTAGGCGATCCACAATCACCCATGTGGAATCAAAATTCTTATGAGTAGGTGGAAGTCCAACAATAAAATCCATGCTAACTTTTCCCACTTCCAACCTTGAATAGACAGTGGTTGAAGCAATCCAGCAGGTTTCAAATGAGCAGCCTTAACTCGGACACAATTATCACATTTAGCAACATAAGTTGCAATTTCCTTCATCATTTTGGTCCACCAAAAATGAGTCTTTAAGTCCTGATACATTTTACTGCTACCTGGATGAATGGACAGTTTAGAAGAGTGAGCCACACCTAAGATCTAGTTTCTAAGTTCTTTATCTTTTGGCACTACTAGTGTATCTTTAAACCATAGAACACTGTTCTCATCTATCCTAAAATGCTTAGTCTCTTGCTCTTTCATCTTTCTTTTGATATGGAACACACCCGGATCGGTCTTCTGAAGCTTGATGATCTTGCTCTCAAGAGAACAACTGATCATAATATTGTGCAGCATAGCAGGATGTAACAAGTTGAAGCCACCTTCTAATGGAGAATTGCAATGAGACTTTCTGTAGCACCCGGTTTTAAGGATAAAACCAGATACACACCATATGTTAGCCTAGGAAGTCAAATCTCACCTATAGCTACAAATAAGGGTAATATCAAAAGACAATGCTTAAATACATAGCGTATTATTATAAATATTATAACCTCAGAGTATAGACAGTGAAAAGACAACTCTGATCTTCAAGTGAAGACTCCAATTCCATAGGGACAACTGAATGGTTCACCACAAGCCTAATTCCTCCAAACTCTAGCAATCTGGTACCCATCCGGGATTTTTCCAAATAATTGAAAAATAAAGCAAGCGTAAGTGCATGCCATACTCAACAAATATAACATTTGTATTCATGAGGCTCAAAAGGCTGACACTGGTTTAACTATGGTTAGCTTTTAATGAATCATGATTTTAGCAATTGAGTAGCAACAAGTTTATCATAAGCCCATATAAACACATGATCAGGTAATCATGAAGAATGAATAGCATAAATAGTTAACCATTAGTGAGCATCTTCATCATTCATATCATTAGTGTTCATCATCTATTCCGTAAATGTTCCAAGGCCACTCGTGACCGTGAGCTCGGCTGATATACTAGTTTTACACTCTACAGAGGTTGTACACTTTCATTATGAGTCGTGATTTACCCTTTTGCCCGAGGCGGCCAACCTTTTGACCCACTACCAAGGAAGGTCGGTAGGGTTCACTATGAAGCCTTTCAAAGGTTTGTCTAACAAGTTAGGGCCATTAGATTCACTTGGCAAATAGATATAGGAACCCCTTTGTCGAATGGCACAATTCCATCATGGCTATACACATAAGAGTAGAGGCTGTCCTATACCTAATTCGGCAAGCCATTCTTACCACCAATAAATGTAACCACTAACAAGCTAGAAAAGGTCCTCATACTGAGCTAAAGCCAGAGCCACATAGCCCTCACAGTTGTACTATAAGTCATGGATGATCACTTACAGATAAGTCCTTAGGGAGAGGAATCTAGAGCACCATAAATAGCCCAATGCTCTAGCCCCCTTGTTCCATGTTGCTAAAAACATCTTTTAGTGTTTATTGCATATACCATTAGCCAAGTTACAAGATCATGGTCTTTAATTGAGCACTAGCATCATTCTACCCAATGCAATAACCCAAAGGCATCAAGGTACAGGGTAACAAAGTACTAGAAAATCCTTAATGGCAGTCAAGGTAGACACATGCAACATGAATTAAATGATTAAAGGTGTATAGGGCAAGGAAGATCCCATGCTATACTTGCCTTAAACACCGATCCTTCGGTAAGCTTTAATCTTCAACGTTGTTCTTCTTCTTCTTGATCACCACGTATATCTCACCGACTAGATGAAATCATAAAGCACCACACAAGCATTCATGCAATCATACATGAAGCAAACAATAGATCTAAATTAGAACAATAGACCAAACATAAAACCAAGGTGGAAGATTTGTAAAATGAATCTACATCTCGCTACGAACACATAGATGCGAAAAGCACACTAATCGGAGCTACCGTTGAAAAGATACAACTACCGAGAGATCTAATCATAAAACCATTAGCTTCATGTGTTTTAATTATATCAAAACATATATAAGATATTTTATAAATAATATAAATTAAGTCAAATTTAAGTTTGAAATATAATACTAAAGTAAAACAAATCATATTTTATTGGGTTATTTTGATCCATACCATTACAATTTTTGCGTTTCTAAAATATACCATTATTATTCGTCTATTTGAAAACTTACCATTACAATTTTGTCTCTACCTCATTTGTGCCATTTCTAGGTTTGAAACCATAATGGGACCACACTGTATTTTCATATGACCTAAAATGCCCTTGTCATTTTTTTCTCTGTCCACCCACTGACCTAGAGGGCCCACGTGTCATCCTACTCCATTCTTCCACCATCCACTGGTGCTTGGCTACACAGGGCACCGCCCGCTTGTAGGTTCACCAAGGCGACTAGGGCTGCTCTCAAGCTCATCGATGCTTGACGCCATGTGTAGGGGGAGGCCAGATCGGAGGCCCAGGTGCAAGAGGTGAAGGTAGAGCCCATGACGTCGGAGGGGAGCATGCTGTGGCTGCCGGCGCCACGAAAGCCAGAGTGGGCACCTCCACCACAATAGCCTTCTTCCCCATCATGCACAAGCTCACTACCATGTTCCTAGCCCTGTTGCCAAAGAAGCAGATCTAGGCAGGCTGACGGCCGAGCGCATTCCGACCTGTGCTGCCGCGGCTAAACTCGGGACGGCGAGCTCAGGTGCTGGCGAACATAGGCGCGGGCATGCAGCATGAGGCATGGGATCGGTTGAGGGCGTGCGACACCTCCTGCCTCTATCCCTGTTCGGTGCTCGTGCTTGCCATGGAGTAGGTGAGGTCATGCTTGCCATGTCGCTCGCCGAACCCGCTGCCACCATGAATCTAGCTGTCGCCGCTCGTGCTTGCCATGATGTCCAGCGGTGGCGCACGGGGGCTAAGCCAGCTAGCAGCGGTGTGCGTGCAAGGCATGGCCAATGGCAGCATGGGTGGGGAAGAAGCTATTCTAGAGGAGACGGGAAAGGAGGAAGGAGATGACTAGTGGGGTCCACACGTCAATGATTTATAGAGAAAGGAAGGTGGAGGTGTAGTTTTGTCCATATAAAAATATGATGATGTAGTGTATGTCTGCAAGTGGGCCTAAATCCTTTCCAAGTGTATACCGTGGCTTATTTCAAAGAGGGGAAGAATTATAATGGTAAGATTCAGAATTGGTGAATAGTAATGGCAGTTCTCGAAACTTTAAAAATTACAATGGTAGCAATCCAAATAACCCTATTTTATTTATAAAACCCAGTTGCATAATTATTATTCAAATTAGAGTTTAAACCATGAAATTCTGGAAATAGTGACATGGTAACCACTATGACTAACGTGTAGATCTCATCGCTATGAATCTAACACAACTTGAATGGGTCAAAATGGAGCTAAAACGCAGAAGATATGAAATAAACAAGATTTCCTTTATTAAAATAATAGATTAAATCTAACCTCGAATTTCAAAAGTTTAAAACATATCTAACAATACTATGAACATGTAGATTATGAAATTATGAATCTAACACAAGTTGAACGGGTCAAATCAGAGTTAAAACGGAGAAGTTATGGTTAAAACAAAATTAGTGGCAAATCTGTAAATAAGTGAAAACGTATTTTGGATCTAAACCGAAGAAACTACGCTTTCCAAAGAAGAAAACGGATTCTAAAAAAGTGCTTTGGACTACAGGTTTGAAAACATAAAACTGGAGGGCTCTTTTTTTAAAAAAAATAGGGACGGCGGGTTGAGACTCAATTAGTTGTAATGGCCTTTTGACAAAAACACCAGCGAAGGGGTACGATCTAATCCTGGCTCTTGGTCTTGAATCAGATCAACGAAATTGAATTGGCTGACGAGGGAGGACTGGTGAGGCCAGCGACGAGGTGAGCCGGCGGTGGCGCCATGGCCGACAAAGGAAGATCAGCGGCAAAACTCAAAAATGGCCTTAGGACCACAGTTTCCGACGGGGAAGACATGGGAGAAGAGAGGAGGAGATGGCGAACGCACCTAGGGGAATTTTGGTGGTGTGGAGCAAGAGGAGATGGTGCTGTGCTTGGCTGGGCGATGGCGAACGGCGACGCGATCCCCTTTGGCAGCTGCGGCTCGGAGGCAAGGCGGAATACATGCGGCAAGGCGGGATAGAGAGGCAACGTAGGCTCGGACAATATTTATAGGGGCATGGGGACTTGGGCGACATGGCACCAAGGCGTGGCGGGGTCAGACACGGGTGGCATCGGTGCAGTCATATTTGGAGCAGACACGACATAGAGGGAGAAGACGCATCGGATAGGTGGGCCCAGCTCGTCAGCGGGGTATGAGAGGAGATCGCTGGGCTGCTAGCCCACGCGGGTGAGAGGAAGAGGGAGATAGGGAGAGGGCTAGGGTGCTGGGCTCAGGAACAGAGGAAAGGCCGGCTGCCTTGGAGCCTGGGCTGAAAAAGAGAGAAGGAGAGAGGAGTAAAGAAACTCTTTTGCTCATTTTTCTTTTTCAATCCAAATGCAAATATGATCCTTCATCAAATTCAAATAAAATTTTGAATATGATTTTCAATTCAAATTAAAATGAGAAATTTTGGTTAGTTTTTAAAAATAAAATTTTACAACTTTTAAAATGCTTTGATTTCCTAATTTTCTTTTCTTTTACTTCAAAGCCAACTTCAAAAACATTTTATCATATTTTCAATTTGAATCAAATCCACACAATTCAAAGCAACAAATGCACCGACATGTATGCACAAAAATGTTGCTACCTTATGATGAATTTTAATTTAATGATTTTTTTTATTTTCTAATATCTCATGTGCCCAAAAATTCACAAATAAATCATTTTAAATCCTATTTTCGAAAGAGGCAAATTTTAGGGTGGTACACTTTCTGCTCAAAGCGTCTGCAAAAACATTCGCTTTGTCAGGATGATAATGTACTTCTAAATTGTAATCTTTGATCAATTCTAGCCATCTTCTCTGTCTCATATTCAATTCGAGTTGAGTGAACATATACTTAAGAGTCTTATGATCTATGTAAATATGACACCCATTGCTAAGCAAATAGTGTCTCCAAATCTTCAATGCATGGACAACCGCTGCTAGTTCCATGTCATGGTTTGGGTAATTGACTTCATGCTTCTTTAGCTGATGTGTGGCATAAGCAATGACTCGGCCTTTCTACATAAGAACACATCCCAAACCAGTACCTGATGCATCACAAAACACATCAAAAGGTTTCTCGATATCAGGTTGTGCCAAAACAGGAGCTAAAGTAAACAAAGTCTGTAAAGTGTGAAAAGCAACTTCACACTCTCGAGTCCATACAAACTTCCCATCTTTCTAAAGCAATCTTGTCATTGGCTTGATGATTTTGGAGAAGTCCAGAATGAATCGACGGTAGTAACCTGCTAAACCAAGAAAACTCCAAACTTCGTAAACTGAAGTCTGGGCCTTCCAATCCATAACTTCTTGTGCCTTAGAGGGGTCTATGGAGGTCCCATTTTCTAATAGCACGTGCCCTAGAAAAAGGTACCTTTCGAAGCCAAAACTCACACTTGCTAAACTTAGCATACAACTTATGTTCTCTTAGCCTAGTTAGAACAACTCTCAGGTGCTCTGTGTGATCCTCCTTGTTTTCTGAATAGATCAGAATGTCATCGATGAACACAACCACGAACTTATCCAGCTTGGGCATGAACACCGAATTCATCAAATACATGAAATATGCAGGAGCATTTGTCAGCCCAAAGGACATGGCCAAATACTCGCATAGGCCATACCTAGTGGAGAAAGTAGTTTTAGGTATGTCGTCTAGCCTTATTTTAATCTGATGGTAATCAGATTGAAAATCGATCTGGGAGAACACCTTAGCCCTTGACAACTGATCAAACAAGATATCAATTCAAGGCAAAGGATACTTGTTCTCAACTGTTACGGTGTTAAGTGGTCAGTAGTCCACACACATCCATAAGGGTTTGTCTTTCTTCTTCACAAATAAGGCAGGACAACCCCACAGAGATGAGCTAGGTCGAATGAGACCTTTCTCTAAAAGCTCTTGCAATTGAACCTTAAGCTTGGCTAGCTCATTTGGTGTCATTCTATACGGCCTCCGAGAGATGGGTGTTGTACCTGGTAATAACTCAATATTAAACTCTACATCCTTGTCTGGTGGCAACCCAGGCAATTCATCTAGAAATACATCTGAAAACTCACATACCACTAGAATATCAAGCAGGGGCGTGGTCTGAATAGCACACGCTAAGTTTTGCAGATCAAAACACCTAGGAAGTGGCCTAGGAAAGCATTGTTACTCTAGGGTTCCCTCAACATGATGGTTCTAGTCAAAGTGTCAATGAGAACTCCATGGCTACTCATCCATTGCATATCCAAGATTACATCTATCCCCAACCCCGGCAATACTACAAGATCCAAGGTATACTCTTAGCTGCTTATTGAGATGCGCACATCTTTGACTATATGGTTGGTAGAGATATTATTTCCGGCTGCACTTATGCAATAACCACCCTTATCTACAGTAACTACCCCCCTGATCATGCTTGGATGCAAATGTTTGACTCATAAATGAATGTGAAGCTCTAGAATCAAACAAAACAACTATGGGGTGTTGGTTCACAAGAAATGTACCCGTAGTAACACTTCACCTGAAGGGATCTCTTCTAGGGTGGTATAGTGCATGTGTACCTATTGTGCATTTGGATTACCCTGCTTCTAGTTGTTGTTCTTCTTGGGATAGGGGCAATTTCTTGCCTAATGGCTAGGCTTGTTGTAGTTTCAGCATGGCATGTTGCTAGGTGGAACACTAGAGCTTCCTTGTCCTATGCTACCATTTTGTAAGGCAACAGAAAAGGCCTTGTGATACACCTTCTGGGTCTGACTGGTATGTACCTTGTTTTGAGGTATTCTATACTTTGGAGCTGGTGGGCAGAAGTGAGGTCTCACAGCAATAGGAGCTTTTGACTGAGATGCACCTACTTCATAAGCTCTCTTATGAGTCTTAGATGCTGAATAGATGTTGTTCTGATTCTCCTGAGTTAAAGCATCACTAACAAACTCATTGAATGTGGCACACTTGCTGTTAGCTAGAGTCTTCGGACTAAGCCCCCTTTTGAAACTAGCAATCTTCTTTGCATCAGTGTCAACAAACTCTGTGGCATACCTTGACAAATTGTTAAAGGCATGCAGATACTCAGTTAGGCTCTTGGTACCATGTGTCAGCTTCATGAATTATGTATGTTTCATGCTCATAAGACCCTAGGGAATATAATGTCCCCTAAATGCAGCGTTAAACTAGTTCCAGGTAATTTGAGCATCCTCAGGCAAAGTAGATCGATGAGGACTCCACCAAATGCATGCAGGCCCCTGTAGCTGGTGTGTAGCGTATTCTGCCTTGTGGTGCTCTATGACCCTTAAGAGATGGAACTTATGTTCAATTGTATTTAGCCATTCATATGCCTACAATGGCTCCTCTACTTCCTTAAAGATAGGAGGTTTGGTGTTCAGAAAGTCCTTAAAATTGCTGAACTGGTTAGGTTCAGGACCTTGGCATTGGTCCCTTCCCCATCCATGGCCGGCATTCTACGCAAGACCGCGTAGCACTATTCCCATGGAACGTTGGGTTTCCATGAGCTGGACCATCATCTACGCTAGCGTGGGATGCGATGGTGGTGGGAGGTCCACATTATCATTGCCATGGGAACCACTACCACCTGCATCATCTCCACTAGCTCCCCTACGAGTGCGTGTCATCTGTAGAATTGCAACGACAAGTAATTATTGATGATGTTAGAAAAATTGTAGAGGAATTATATAATTATGCCAAACTGAATTTACTAGAGAGAATTTACATTCATACAATAAAATAGGGGCATAATAATTCATTTCCACAACACAACATCACCAATTATATTACTTAGCAATCATGCAATGCATTCCCGTACATGCCAATTACTTGCCAGCACACAACTGGACATTTATTAATGTTCAACAATGATATAGATTTAGCAAGGTTATGAGATTACATCAAAGGAGTACATCATGAGACAAAACCTAAATTATGAGTTCATTACATAAAAGATCGAAGATAGAGAGCTAGTGCATCTAGCTAGGTACTATAGCTAAGCTACTCCTCCGAGTGGTCGCTATTGATGTCGGACGCATAATCACCATGGTTGTCCTCAAAAGGCTTGACCTCCTCCGCAGGCTCAGCCTCGACGTCCACCTCCATGCCATCACCCTCAGCAATGAACACATTGGGATCTTCTTCCACTGTTGGAGCTAGAGGAAGAATTGGGTTCACCATGTTGTTGAGACGATGAACATCTAGCTGAAGCTCCTCAATCTGGTATATGAGTTCCTACTCTCTGCGATCAAACTCCATTGCCTGCCTAGTAGCTTGAAACACAGTTCAGATTCTAGCTGCCTCCTTGGCCTCAGCAAGGCAAATGATCTCGTCCCTCTCAGCATGGACCTCCTGTATCTCTACGCTAGCTACATCTCTTTCTGCAACAACATTCACCAACTGAACCCTATGAGCTTCTAAAGCTGTAAAAGCATTATCGGTTTCCCACTGAGCCTCTCTAGCTGCCATTCGATGCCTACGCACACACCCTCATAGCTAGCATTGCATGGCTTGTGCTCGCTGGAGCTCTAGCATGCAGCTGACATAGCTATCTTGGTGGGAGTAGAACATCTTTAGGACGGCGAACATAGCACTCATAGCAGCACTCGAGCTCTCTACTCGCTCATCATAGTCTCTCACCAATGCATTACCACTCGACTGCATCCAAGTAGTCACCGATGGATCCACCTAGGGAAAGGTTCTGGCTAGACCGTTGACGAGCTCATCACCAAACTCCTGATAGATCTCACTCAGTGCCTCCAAAGCAACCTTCCTAAGGAGACTTCCCATCTAACTCAATACTCCAACATTGCCACTGTGGATTGTCTGTATGGGCTGGAATGGTCACCCGCACATCATACCATGGCTGCCCCTCAGCTACCACTTCCCTCTAGAAGTAGTGGGGTGGCTCAGCGTACCCAACTGAGTTTAGCACCCTCCACAACAAGGTAGGAGTGCCAAACATAGCCAGGAACATGTCACTACGAGACGGGGCTCCTGGTGCTACCATCTCTAGCAAAGTGTGCAACTCTTGTGAGAGGATATCATACGTGAGAAGAAATTTAATGAATGGGGTAGGCAATTATAAGTGAGGGAGGAATGCAAAAATGTAAATGCATGAGGGAACATGATGCATGCATGTTTCGTACGTCCTCACGAATCTTATGAATATTTTAAAATTCTAACGATGTACACGGTGGTATACATATGTTCTCTCAATATATGTAGCTAATCGGGCTACACATTTCACTGTTAGTGTACCTGCACAAGAATTCCATTTTAGCCCAACCCAACAATTATATATATCAAAATGTAAATCTAGTCTTTAGGTTGCAACTAAATACTTCCATATATATATACCCATAATATACTTCTGTATCAAAGCAACCCGAAAGCAAAGCTATCCGAAAGTAAATTCATGTCATACATACATATAAATATGCATCTATAGCCGTATCAAAGCTAACCCATAATTAAATACCTTAGTATATATATATGGGACATTATATATATACCATAGTACCAAAGCTACCTCTCCACTTAGACCGCATGCTCACCCTTGCGGTCTTGCCACTCTTACCTTGGGCGTAGAAGCAATTGATCCATACATTACCACTCAAGTGAATGGCATCCATACAATAGCACGCCGTATGGACGACGAAAGTAAAAACCCCCATGTTAGTACTTATTTAGCCACCTGATAGTTCTTAACTGGGCATAAAGGATATGACCACTGAAACACTCTAAATTTAAAATTCAGATTTTTAACACACCTATATATATAGCTATAAGTTGTCAAACTGATTTTTTTAAAACAAAACCTTTGTTTTAAATACCCATATGACAAGTTTAGTGTTAAACCTTGCTCCGATGCCAGCTGTAACAGAACCATCCAATTTATAAGAGCACAAGTACAATAGCAATCACCAAAGTGATCAAACTATCATACTTGAGCCCGTATAAACCCGGTAGTCCGATGAAATCATGAAGGACCACAAACAAACCAACATACAAAACAAGATCATACATGATTCAACATAACAAGTCACATGTTACATCACAGTTCACAAATAGTTCACAAGTACCTCACATTCTCGATCTGTGTGAGAAGATCTTCTTCTTAAAGGGAAAAACCTGGGGGCCGTCATAGCCCCCGTAGGTTGAGTTTTTTACATCGGAGTTCACATAGTTATTACAAACCAAGTTCAGATAGTGGAAGCAAAGTAGTTTGACATCAACCTCACACTTAGTTCAAATACATGCCTGTACCAAGATCATTTCCAGCAAAAGCAGAACAGAGAGGATATCTTAGTAGTACCATGCCCCATGGTTTAGTCCTCTTCCACGGTAGGATGAAGGCAGTTCTTACAGTACCCATGATACATCATATCATCTGCAACAACAGGGAATAAACCCTGAGTACGAGAATGTACTTAGCTAGACTTACCCGTCATAAACCAGAAATAATATGACACCAAGGAGTATGCAAGGCTTTATTAGTGGAGTTAGCTTGACAACATTTTGCATAAAAGCTTCAGTAACATAACTTGGAGATTTAATATCTTTAACATCAATTTGAATACCTATTCAATTAAGCATCTCTAGATTGGCACATGTATTAGAGCAATCACATGATTAAGCTAACAAGCATTAGTAACCATATCCGGTGTATTAATTTGAGCATCATCATAACCATCAAGTTCCATCAATTAATGCTACATTGTCGCTGCTCAGTCAAGTTCTCACTATCCAGGAGAGACGGTGACTCAAATTGATGCCAACCAGCTAGGGAGTTATTCCTTTGAAGAGATGACACAAGCTCTCAACATGTCTTCCAATATTTGATTTAATGTTCAGTTTGCCCAAAGGTCTGAGGGTGATAGGCAGAACTTCTGACTAAGTTAGTGCCTAACATCTTGTGTAAATGTTCCCACAAATGAGCAATGAACTAAGGCCCTCTATGAGACACAATGGTTCTTAGCACACCATGTAGATGTACTATGTGGGAGAAATACAACTCAGCATACTCATGCGGTCGATAGTTGGTTCTGACTGGAATGAAATGTGTAGACTTGGTTAGGCGATCCATAATCACCCATATGGAATCAAAATTCTTATGAGTAGGTGGAAGTCCAACAATAAAATTCATGCTAACTTCTTCCCACTTCCAACCTAGAATAGATAGTGGTTGAAGCAGTCCATCAGGTTTCAAATGAACAGCCTTAACATGGCAACAATTATCACATTTAGCAACATAAGCTGCAATTTCCTTCTTCATTTTGGTCCACCAAAAATGGGTCTTCAAGTCCTGATACATTTTACTACTACCCAAATGAATGGACAGTTTAGAAGAGTGAGCCTCACCTAAGATCTGGTTTCTAAGTTCCTTATCTTTCGGCACTACTAGTCTATCTTTAAACTATAGAACACCATTCTCATCTATCCTGAAATGCTTAGTCTCTTGCTCTTTCATTTTTCTTTTGATGTGGAACACACCCAAATCAGTCTTCTGAAGCTCGATGATCTTGCTCTCAAGAGAACAAGTGATCATAATATTGAGCAACACAGCAGGATGTAACAAGTTGAAGCCATCTTCTAACAGAGAATTGCAATTAGACTTTTTGCTCAAAGCGTCTACAACAACATTTGCTTTGCCAAGACGATAATGTACTTCTAAATTGTAATATTTGATCAATTCTAGCCATCTTCTCTGTCTCATATTCAATTCAGGTTGAGTGAAGATATACTTAAGACTCTTTTGTTCTATGTAAATATGGCACCCATTGCTAAGTAAATAGTGTCTCCAAATCTTCAATGCATGGACAACCGCTGCTAATTCCAAGTCATGGGTTGGGTAATTGACTTCATGCTTCTTCAGCTGATGTGAGGCATAAGCAATGACCCAGCCTTCCTGCATAAGAACACATCCCAAACTGGTATCTGATGCATCACACAACACATCAAAAGGTTTCTCGATATCAGGTTGTGCCAAAATAGGAGATGAAGTCAACAAAGTCCGTAAAGTGTGAAAAGTAGCATCACACTCTGGAGTCCATACACACTTCTCATCTTTCTAAAGCAATCTTGTCATTGGCTTGGCAATTTTGGAGAAGTCCAGAATGAACCGACTGTAGTAATCTGCTAAACCAAGAAAACTCCAAACTTTGTAAACTAAAGTCGGGGCCTTCCAATCCATAACTTCTTGTGCCTTAGAGGGGTCTACAAAGATCCCATTTTCTGACAGCATGGGCCCTAGAAAAAGGTACCTTCCAAAGCCAAAACTCACACTTGCTAAACTTAGCATACAACTTATGTTCTCTTAGCCTAGTTAGAATAACTCTCAGGTGCTCTGCGTGATCCTCCTCATTTTCTGAATAGATTAGAATGTCATCGATGAACACAACCATGAACTTATCTAGCTCGGGCATGAACACCGAATTCATCAGATACATAAAATATGTAGGAGCATTTGTCAGCCCAAAGGACATGACCAAATATTCATACATGCCATGCCTAGTGGAGAAAGTAGTTTTAGGTATGTCTTCTAGCCTAATTTTAATCGGATGGTAACCAGATCTCAAATCGATCTTGGAGAACACCTTAGCCCTTGACAACTGATCAAACAAGATATCAATTTGAGGCAAAGGATACTTGTTCTTGACCATTACGGTGTTAAGTGGTCGGTAGTCCACACACATCCACAAGGATTTGTCTTTCTTCTTCACAAATAAGGCGGGACAACCCCACGGAGATGAGCTAAGTCAAATGAGACCATTCTATAAAAGATCTTGCAATTGATCCTTAAGCTTTGCTAGCTCATTTAGTGGCATTCTATATGGCCTCCGAGAGATGGGTGTTGTACCTGGTTATAACTCAATCTTAAACTCTATATCCCTGTCGGGTGGCAACTCGGGCAATTCATCTAGAAACACATCCAGAAACTCACATACCACTAGAATATCAAGGAGGGTCATTGTTTGAATAGCACAGGCTAAGTTTTGGAGATCAAAACTCCTAGGAAGTGGCACTAGGAAAGCATTATTACTCTAGGGTTCCCTCAACATGATGGTTATAGTCGAAGTGTCAATGAGAACTCCACGGCCACTCATCCATTTTATACCCAAGATTACATCTATCCCCAACCCTAGCAATACTAAAAGATCTAGGGTATACCCTCAATTGCTTAATGAGATGTGCACATCTCTAACTATCTAGTTGGTAGAGATATTATTTCCAGCTACACTTATAGAATAACCACCCTTATCTATAGTAACTACCCCCTTATCATGCTTGGATGCAAATGTTTGACTCATAAATGAATATGAAGCTCTAGAATCAAACAAAACAACTATGGGGTGTTGGTTCAAAAGAAACCTACTCGCAGTAACAACTTCACCTGAAGGGATCTCTTATAGGGTGGTATAGTGCATGTGTCCCTATCGTGCATTTGGATTACCCTGCTTCTAGTTGTTGTTCTACTTGGGATAGGGGCCATTTCTTGCCCAATGGCTAGGCTTGTTGTAGTTCTAGCATGGCATGTTTCTAGGTGAAATGCTAGAGCGTCCTTGTCCTATGCTACCCTTTGGATACACCTTTTGGGTCTCACTAGTTTGTACCTTCTTCTGAGGTGGTCTATACTTTGGAGCAGGTGGGTGGAACTGAGGTCTTGCAGCAATAGGAGCTTTTGACTGAGATCACCTACTTCATAAGCTCTCTTACGACTCTTAGATCCTAAATAGATGTTGTTGTGATTCTCCTGAGTTAAAGCATCACTAACAACTCATTGAAAGTGGCACACTTGCTGTTAGCTAGAGTCTTCATCAGCTTCGGACTAAGCCCCCTTTTGAAACTAGCAATCTTCTTTGCATTAGTGTTAACAAACTCTGTGGCATACCTTGATAAATTGTTAAAGGCATGTAGATACTCAATTAGGCTCTTGGTATCCTGGTCAGCTTCATGAATTCTGTATGTTTCATGCTCATAAGACCTGGGGGAATATAATGTCCCCTAAATGTAGCCTTAAACTTGTTTCAGGTAATTTGAGCATCCTCAGGCAAAGTGGATCGATGAGGACTCCACCAAATGCCTACAGGCCCCTGCAGCTGGTGTGTGGCATATTCTGCCTTCAGGTGCTCTATGACCCTTAAGAGATGGAACTTCTGTTCAATTGTATTTAGCCATTCATCTGCATGCAATGGCTCCTCTACTTCCTTAAAAATAGGAGGTTTGGTGTCTAGAAAGTCCTTAAAATTGCTAAACTAGTTAGGTTCAGGCCATTGGTGTTGGTCCCTTCCCCTTCCGTTGTCAACATTTTGCGCAAGACCACGCAGCACTTCTCCCATGGAATGTTGGGTTTCCATGAGTTGGGCCATCATCTCTGCTGGTGTGGGATGCGGTTGTGGTGGGGGTCCTCATTGTCATTGCCATGTGAACCACTACCACCCGCATCATCTCCACTAGCTCCCCTACGAGTGCGCATCATCTGTAGAATTGCAACCACAAGTAATTATTGATGATGTTAGAAAAATTGTAGAGGAATTATATAATTATTCCAAACTTAATTTACTGGAGAGAATTTATATTCATACAATAAAATAGGGGCATAATAATTCATTTCCACAACACAACATCACCAATTATATTACTTAGCGGTCACGCAATGCATTCCCGTACATGCTAATTACTTGCCAGCACACAACTGGACATTTATTAAGGTTCAACAATGACATAGATTAAACATGCAAGGTTCCGAGATTACATCAAAGGAGTACATCATGAGATCAAAACCTAAATTACGAGTTCATTACATAAAGGATCAAATATAGAGAGCTAGCGCATCTAGCTAGGTACTATAGCAAAGCTACTCCTTAGAGTGGTTGCTATTGATGTTAGACGCATCATCACTGTGGTCATCCTCAAAAGGATCAACCTCCTCTCAGGCTTAGCCTCGGCATCCACCTCCATGCCATCATCCTCAGCAATCAACACATTGGGATCTTCTTCCACTACTGGAGCTAGAGGAAGAATTGGGTTCGCTATGTTGTTGAGATGATGAACATCCAGCTGAAGCTTCTCAATCTAGCATATGAGTTCCTGCTCTCTGCGATCAAACTCCATTGCCTGCCTAGGAGCCTGAAACACAGTCTGGATTCTAGCTACCTCCCTAGCCTCAGCAAGGCGAATGACCTCATCCCTCTTAGCACGGACATCCTGTATCTCTGCCCTAGCTACATCTCTTTCTACAACAGCATTCACCAACTAAACCCGGCGAGCTTCTAAAGCTATAATAGCATTATCAATTTCCCGCTGAGCCTCTCTAGCTGCCCTTCATTGCCTGTGCACACGCCCTCATAGCTGGCGTTGCACGGCCTATGCTCGCTGGAGCTCTAGCATGCAGCTGATGTAGCTGTCTTGGCGAAAGTAGAACATCTTTAGGACAGCAAACAAAGCGCTCATAGCAGCAATAGAGCTCTCTGCTCGCTCATCCCGGTCTCTCACTAGTGCATTATCACCCGGCTACATCCAAGTGATCACCAATGGATCCACCCGGTGAAAGGTTCTGGCTGCACCGTTGATGAGGTCATCACCGAACTCTAAACAGATCTCACTCAATGCCTCCAAAGCTACCACTTGGGCACCTTCCTAAGGAGACTGCCCATCTAACTCAATACTCCAACCCTGCCAGAGTGGATTGTCTATACATGCTGGAATGGTCACCCGCACATCATACCATGGCTGCCCCTCAGCTGCCACTTCCCTCCAGAAGTAGTGGGGTCGCTTAGCATACCCAACTGAGTTTAGCACCCTCCATAGCAAGGTAGGAGTGCCAAACATAGCCAAGAACGTGTCACTACAAGGCGGGGTTCCTAGTGCTACCATCTATAGCAAAGTGTGCAACTCTGGTGAGAGGGTGTCATATGTGAGAAGAAATTTAATGAATGGTAAGCAATTATAAGTGAGGGAGGAAAGCAAAAATGTAAATGCATGAGTGAACATGATGCATGCATGTTCCGTATGTCCTCACGAATCTTAGGAATAATATAAAATTCTAATGATGTACGTGGTGGCATACATACGTTCTCTCAATATACGTAACTAATCAGGATACACATTTCACTGTTAGTGTACCTACACAAGAATTTTATTTCAGCCCAACCCAACAATTATGTATATCAAAATGTAAATCTAGCCTAAATAATTTCATATATATACCCATACATATACTTCCATTTCAATGCTACCCGAAAGTAAATACGTACCATACATACATATAAATATGCATCTATAAACATATCAAAGGTAACCCACAATTAAATATCTTAGTATATATATATGCGACATATATATACCGCAGTACCAAAGCTACCTCTCCCCTTAGACCGCACGCTCACCCTTGCGGTCTTGCCACTCTTACCTTGGGCGTAGAAGCAATTGATCCATACATTACCACTCAAGTGAATGGCATCCATACAATAGCACGCCGTATGGACGATGAAAGTAAAAACTCAAATGTTAGTACTTATTTAGCCACCTAATAGTCCTTAACTGGGCATAAAGGATATGACCACTGGCACACTCTAAATTTAAAATTCAGATTTTTAACACACCTATATATATAGGTATAAGTTGTCAAACTGATTTTTTAAAACAAAACCTTTGTTTTAAATACACATATTACAAGTTTAGTGTTGAACCTTGCTCCGATGCCAGCTGTAACTGAACCGTCCAATTTATAAGAGCACAAGTACAATAGCAATCACCGAAGCGATCAAACTATCATACTTGAGCCCATATAAACCTGGTAGTCTGATGAAATCACGAAGGATCACAAACAACCCAACATACAAAGCAAGATCATACATGATTCAACATAACAAGTCACATGTTACATCATAGTTCACAAATAGTTCATAAGTATCTCACATACATCGGAGTTCACATAGTTATTGCAAACCAAATTCAAATAGCAGAAGCAAAGTAGTTTGACATCAACCTCACACTTAGTTCAAATACATGCTAGTACCACAGTCATTTCTAGCAAAAACAGAACAGAGAGGATATCTTAGGAGCACCATGCCCCATGGTTTAGTCCTCATCCACGATAGGATGAAGGCATTTCTTACAGTACCCATGATACATCATATCATCTGCAACAAGAGGGAATAAACCCTAAGTACACGAATGTACTCAGCTAGACTTACCCGTCATAAACTAGAAATAATATGACACCAAGGAGTATGCAAGGCTTTATTGGTGGAGTTAGCTTAACAACATTTTGCATAAAAGCTTAAGTAACAAAACTTGGAGATTTAATATCTTTAATATCAATTTGAATACCTATTCAATTAAGCATCTCTAGATTGGCACCTGTACTAGAGCAATCATGTGATTAAGCTAACAAGCATTAGTAACCATATCCGGTGTACTAATTTGAGCATCATCATAACCATCAAGTTCCATCAATTATTGCTACATTGCCACTGCTTAGTCAAGTTCTCACTATCCAAGAGAGACGGTGACTCGAATCGATTCCAATCTGCTGGGGAGTTATTCCTAACACAAACCCATACTTCCCCCATCGGGGTCATGTTGTGTCACCTTTGGTACAATTTAGGTACAATCACGGGTCTGATCAACGCTGCACCCTCAGGAATACTACCAGTCCATTAGGAAGTTCAGGCATGGCTTGCCCTTGGACTCATGCCACTGGCTCCTTGCACATCCTTACTTCCTCTATTGTGCGCACTTTCACTTACTGGGTCCCGACCTGAGTTGAGCTACTCGGCTTCATGGTTGGAATGACTTATCCGGCCAACTAAGTGCTAGGCATGCGTTCAACATGACATTAGGACGTACAGTGAATCGGTCCTTAACCGACATAGATGGGGATAAATAGGCACCAAGACCTCCATGCCTTGTTGCTTCTCTATCACAATCCCACCCGGTCTCCTTTTTATTCATCAACACATGGTTATTTCTACGATAGCAATTATAGCCAACTATGACCAGATATCTACCTATATCTTGCAGGTGACAAGAAATCACTTGACTTCTACCA
This sequence comes from Miscanthus floridulus, assembly GCF_019320115.1. Lineage (NCBI taxonomy): Eukaryota > Viridiplantae > Streptophyta > Magnoliopsida > Poales > Poaceae > Miscanthus > Miscanthus floridulus. The sequence goes on from NC_089588.1 coordinate 70,516,471, forward strand.
AACTAAGCATGGCTAAGTATATATTCGATCCTGGACCTACAAAGGATTCAAGATATATTTGTCTAGATAAGGAAAATATATGCAGCAAGTGTTTCCAATCAACTCCTATAACCTAATGCATCAAACATAACTGACACAAGTGATATTTGTAAAAACATAGGAGGCTTATAATGCTCCAGGGTTTGCCTTTCAGGAATGATGAAGGTTGGTGGTTAGGAAACTTAGGAAGATCTTCCACATTGACTCCTCCTTCCACCTGAAATTCCTGATCCTGGGCTGCCTGCTCCTCCTCCTGACACTCAGGTTCGAACTCGAGTAGCGTCACTCCATCTAGGGAACCTATTGCATGCATATGCACAAATGAGTATCATGAATGCATAAGAGATAAGATGACATGATAAATTATATATGCATGAGCATGGTTATCCGCAAGATGCATGATATGTTTAACATTCATTGACCAAGTAGATGTATAACTTTCTTCTAGTTGATCCTTACTGAGTAGGTGCATATCTCTTCTATAGTACAAGAAACAAACACTCACCAAGTTCTACTCAACCAAATACTATGATATTGGATTTTCTAGAAATCTTATAAAACTGCCTACAACTTTCTTATAGTCATCTCAAGATGATTCAATAGCTATCAAGGTCAAACAAAGCAATTCCCTAGATCTATCTAGAAATTCTAGAGAGAATAAGCATTTCTAGATACCAACTTCCAACAGCTATAACTCTCAAACCATTTAGCCTATTTTTATTAGATAAGTAAGTTATCTACAACTTTGTTATTGACAATATTCACAACAAACATCATTTTACCCATGCAATTTACTTAACAATAGAAACTGTCCAAAATGGTCACTAAAATTGAATTATAGAGCAGTTAATATTTCACTGCATACAAGCAATCAAATTTGGGGCACAACCAATGGTACCAAAAGTTCATAGACGTCCTATACACTTTAAAAAACATAATGGTCAAACCCAAATAAATTATTTAAATGCCTTTATTAATTTATTAGGACACTAAGGTGAAATAAGGAACATATATCAAAAGTGTATAGTAAATTTTAAGAAAATTATATTAGCCTACATATGATCTCAAAAGTCTACTGTACAAATTTCATGCCATTTGGATAAGTATAGACATCTATTTTCACTAGAAACTAGCAATTATTTAAGATTAAATATGAAGACCATATTCTAAATATGCTTACTATAGTTTTAGTATTTTTATTAGCTAGAGCATGTCAACACAAGATCAGCAAAATTGGAATCACAATTTATCACTTTCCTGGCTCAAGTTATGCATTTTATAAGATATAAACTATTTTAAAAGCACTTATCTAGCTTAATTTAATTCTCCTAGAAAAATATCCCAAACAGTAGGTTTCATATTTTTATCAAATAGTACACTTCATGATGAATCCAATAAAATTTGGTTCACTCAATTTGGACACTCCTAGCTCTAGATATGAATTTTTGAAGTTTGAATCAATTTCTAAAAAAATAAAGGAAACATTGAAAACTAAAATCGCTACGTGCACCCAGCTCATACACCCGCTGCGACTAACTACTGGGCCCCATAGGTCAACGGTCCCACAAGTTAGTGAAAAAGAAATAGAGGACGGCGCTGACCGGTGAAAGCTCACCGACGGCGAGGTCTCCAGTGAAACCCTAGGCACCATCATGTTTCTCTCATCAACCCGCACCTAAGGCTACCCCTAGGTTGGGTCGGCGGCTCACCGAAACAAGCTCACCGGCGAGCATGGCGGACATTGGTGGTCGCACGGTGGTGCATCGACCATCTCCAATGATGACACGGCCAGGTAAGCATGGCTACGGCTTACACAGACTTTAGCGGAGCTCTTAGGTTAGGTCTAGGCCACGGCGAAGCCATAGGGAAGCCTGACTGCGTGCATGGTGGTGCCCAGGGCACATGGTGGAGTTCTCCTTTTTGGCTAACCGGTGGCAATAGGTGGGCCTCCATCTTCGTGGTAGGAGCTAGTGTTCGTCGCTATGCATAAACACCTTCGAGCGGGGGATGATGAGACCTAGGGGCTGCTGGCTGCGGTGAGCTCGAGCTTGCAACCATGGTAGGCATGGCAGGAGTGGCGGTGTGTTCCCATGTGATGGTGCAGTAGCATCGATCCTAGCTCCAGCCTGAGCAACAGTGACCTAAGGCAACTACCGACGGGATGATAGGAAGGCAGGAGATGTAGTGGGGCGGCTTGGCCATGGTGAGTGGAGAGCGCGACGGTGCTCCGGTGATGTTGCAGCGGTGAAAACGGCCGTAGGCCTTTACCTTGGGCTCAAACGGTGGCTCTACTGGGTCGAGGTGGTAGAGCGGAGCAAGGTGGAGCTATTGGCATGGGCAATTTGAAAATGGAGCGGTGAGGGCTACGCGCGAGCTCAGCGAAGCTCACGGCAATGATGGCGCTACTCGGCTGTGGGAGGGAACAAGCACGAGGTGAGGCAGAGAAAGAGTGAGTGTGAGTGGGAGTGGAGCAGCAGGGACATGGCCCTCTTAGCCATGCGCTGGCTCGACCGGCCTAGCCGTCGCCGACATATGGCCACCATGTGGCGGCCGTGGCCTGGTGTGGTCGACCACTGACGCTATGCGCATTCATGACCATTAGGCTCTGAAGAATGGATTGACAGTGCGACTTCTGCCACCTCTATCTCCTAATTTGTTCGTCGTTTGCAAAAACTTCATTAACAAATGTTGTAGAGGTACATGTAAACTCCAACTTTGCTTTAGGGTGTAACACTAATTCATCATGGTTATCAAAATGAAAAACTCCAAAGTAGGTCACATCAAAACTAAAATCAGCTTGTGACTTAGCAAATTTTTCTGTTTGAAAACAACATTTTGTTGATTCTTGTGAGCCCTATTTAACCATGTTAGGGACTAAATTAGCTCATGACCCTTAAATAAAGTTTGTTACACATAAGAAAAGCTACAACTTTTATTAAGGTTGCACTACCATACAAACACTCTATGCTATAGTTCAACTTTGGTCAAAGTAGGATCATGAAAATTAGAGTTTCTAGAATAACTATGACTTGGGGGCTGTTTGGGTCCATGTCATGAATACAAAACTAGTTCCATGTACCATCCTTAATGTGTCTAAGGTGTTTTAGCGATCAACGTCAACCACTTGCATTAACAAGCAAGACCATAAAGCATACACATGTTGCAACATAGAATAACAAAGGGTATGTTTCATATGTTTCATATGTGTATGCTCATATATGAATGAATGATGCTTATGCTCATGCAATGCAAGTGCAAACATGCAAGCCTAACACCTAGGGTGTTACAAGACACATGTTTTTTTTTAATTTTACTAGATCACACATTATGACTAAAGCAAAGGTTATTTTTTTCATTTATTATTCTTTTAACTATTAAAAGAAACCAAAACTAAAACAAAAGGGGAAAGAATACTTACCTGGATACACAAGAGTGCTTCTCCCCCAAGCTGACTCTTTCGGTGAGGGTTTGGTGTTGTAAGTTATTCAAATTGGACTTCTCCTTATGAAGTTTATTAACCAAATACCTTGGTTTGCTGTAAAGAGAAGGATTCTTGTGATGACGCCTTTAATGGTGATGTCACCTCCTTTCGCCAAACCCTCTTGGTTTTGAGTTTGGACTTTGGTTTGATAGGTTCAGAATACTTATAGAAATTTGGAGAATCAACTGACTCTCCCATACTTTGCTTGAAGCATGTCCTACTCATAAAGACAAGGTAGAGATCAAGTGCATGGGCTCTGTTGGTGGGAAAACACCAACAGAACCAAAAATTTATTCATTCTTCTCTATCCTTGGTTGTATTAAACAAGTCGAAGTTGATGTTATGTGCTTGTTTCATTGTGACATGGGTGGTAAGATCAGAAGAATGAACATGAATGTAGCATTTAAGTACATTTGGCAGAAAAGATTGAGTTGCTTAACCTATGGAAAGAACGTCTATATTTACATAATGTATCAATCTTTACATGATTATGACTATCATCTTCCAGAGATAAGGTGTGTAAATTTTTAGCTCATTTGGTTAAAACTATGAGGTCAAAGAAGTGTGCTAGGAATAAATTTAAAGAACATGTTGAGTTAGTCAGGTTGGATCAAGTAATGGAGTTGTAACCCTTACATGTTTGTTTCTTATTTGTGAGCCTACCAGAATCAAGGAAAAACTTTTTAAATAATGACCATTTACTTTAGGATGTTACCTTTATCATTGGAGCGTGATGACACCATATGAGGAAGGATAGATGACTTATGATGGTCTTTCCCTTTTGCTCAAAGTTTTCCTTGTTCGGCTAGCCTTGTAGCTTGAGCTATTCATAAGCTTCTTGTCTCCTAAGTTGCACCCTTTCTTTCTCATCCTTTTGTCATGTCATCTTTCTACTCTTCGATCTTTTGACTCCTTGTTAGACCTTTCGCCTCAACACATACCCAAAGGACTATACAATTTTTAAACATGTGTTGTTTGTCTAGAATTTTGTAATTTCCCTCTATGCTAATGAAAAGATGGTTTTGGTATTACTTTAGTACAAAGATCATGTTTTATACAAACATGGCTCAAGGCAAAGGTAACTTGCAGCAAAAGACAAAGTGAATGAACATTGGTACTTATAGTTCTTTCATCCATGTTGAATGATGTGTAGTTCTTACATCTATGATTAATGAGCTGTGTCTTTTTGTGCAAGTTATTGAGGTTCATCATGTGCCTTGCTTCTTTTCCGATTTGAATTCTTCTCGTGACTTACCAATATTGAATTAAGAGTTTCCTGCATGGGGTTAGTCCAACAAAATGATTAGTATCTACTATAGCATATTCTTGGTTCAAAAATCAAACTAGACACCTTGTCTAATTTAATCTAGGAAAGCATTTTAACCTAAGCACCACGCTTAATTTAAAAAGCCTTCTGAAGTAGGATCAGCACTGCTAAACTAAGCACCATACTTAATTTAAAAAATGTATGAACATACTCCAAACCTTAAGCATACCAAAGCAAACAAAGGTAGCATGAAAACATTATAGAGATTTATTCAAATAGAGATGAAGAGCATGATTGTTATTTAGCAAACTGAGCGTGGCTTAAAGGTAGAGACAACCAAAATAATTTAGCAACATGGCAAGAGATGTTTTTAGAGAAGTCTATCCCCAAGCTTGAATTTTGTAGAAAAATCAAGTTTGGATGGATGTATTTAAATGTTGCATGATAAATCATTGGACATACCTATAACACCTCAGGTGTTAGCCTTGCATAACTTGACTTGCATAACATGAGCATGATCATCAAGCATTCATAAACAAGCATTTACAATTGAAACATTGGATTGAAACATCTGCAACATTTGCTTGTTATCGCATGTTTCTTTGAACATATGCAACTTTTCTCATTATTTCATGACTCCATGTGTCTATGCATATGATCATGAGTGTATACATGTAGATGGTTGATATGAGTCACAAAAATATATTGGCAATACTTAGGTTAGCCAATGGAACATGGTTCATGAATGTCACTTCCCATGACCAAGTCCTTAAGTCATGTTTCATGTGATTACATTAAATAGCTCTTTGAGTGACTAATACATGAAATGATTGTATGACCTTGCAATTAGCCTAAACATGTTTAGAGTATCATTATGAACAACTTTGATATTCATGGTTAAGGGTAATTAGGTCATTAAGCCATGCTTTAAAGTGTATCATCATTTAAATGTGACATGTTTGACCAAATTTGAACTAGGTGTTAGAGACTTTGCATGGAGGTGGTCACTAAAGCAAAGTTGTAGTATTTGCTATAAGGAACAACTTTTATTTTTGGGTCATTGAATGATTCAACTCCTAACATGTTTGAATTGGGATCACAAAAATTAGTAAAATCAACATTTCAACACATGAATTTTTCTAAGTCGTTGTTCATTGACAGACTGACAGGCCGACATTGGGGATGACATTACTCAGTGTTGGTTGTGAATTAGAGCAGGCTCCCTTAACAAAAGTTGTAGCTAGTACATAGGAATACACAAGTCATGTAGATCGTTTGCACTTTGGAGCTTTGGTTTAGCAGATAATTCGCCGTGTAAACTCGCTGTCAGGCTCGACTTCGGGGTTAACTGAACGAACTAAACGCCAGTTTAGTGGCCGACCGTCGCTAGGACGGAGCCGCCGCATGGACGTCGTGATGGCCGTGCGTCGCCGTTGCCCTGACCGCGCAGGGCACGATGCGCCTGAGCATGGCATTACCACCCCAGCACCCGCCCACACTCAGCCGCGCCTCCAGTTTCGCATTTCGCCTTCTCCTTCGTCGCTGGCAGCGCCCACAGCAGCAGCGCCGCTTGCCGCCATCGCTGTGCCAGTCATCGGCTAGCCTAGCCGCTTCTCCATCACCGCAACAGCACCACTGCCATCCCAGCGACTCCCTGCGCTAGCCCATGCCCACTGATTGAGCTCGGTAAGCTCTAGCCCCACACACAGCCTCGCCGAAGCTCCGTCGCCACCTCCGTCGCCATGGTCCCACCTAACCAGACCACCCTAGGCCACGCTAGAGCGCTAGCTAGGTTCGCCGTAGCTCTATGATGCTCAGCGTAGCGTTTGATTGAGTCGCCGTAGCTTCCACCGGCGTCTCACCGTTGACCCGCACCTCCGCCCCGCCATTAGCGCCGCCGTAGTCTCTAGCTCTGACAAGAGGTCCCGCCAAGTAGTGCAACGTGTGCGCAAGGTCGAGTAGATCATCGTGTGATGATGTCACCACCGGCAAGTTCGTCATCGGCGAGCTCTGGCCGCGCTAGTAGAGTAGCGCCGCCTGCTCTGTTCTTGTCTCGATGACATGTGGGGTCCTCTGTCAGCGGGTCCCACCGGTCAGCGACTCTATATTTGAAAGCTAGTTCATTTTGAATTCAGATTTGAGTGGGTTTTGTAATTTTTAGATCTCCAGTTTGGTAGCTTCAAAAATTGTGCAATAAATTTGGTAGTGTTCCTTAGGAAGTGTAGTATTTAAGAAAAATATATTCTTGACATTTATAGTAGAAAATTTGGGAGATTGAAATGGAGATTTGAAATGTGTTTTTGAATGCATGCAAACTTGTTTATTTTATATCTAGAGTTCCTGTGCTCCAAAAATTATGAATTTTTTGTGGTAAGCTAGTCTTAACATATATGAGCTCTGGTAAGAATTTGAGGATCAGTGCATGTGTAGATTTGTAGTTATAGATTTTTCTTTTATAAATAGTGAATCCTTATATGAATTTTTATAAATTATTTGTGAATCCATTATTCTTGAAATTTGTTGGGGGATATCCTAGTACCATAAGGATGATAAGAAAAATAGGAAATCTGTTGCTTGACACTTTTCACTAGGGTTTTCTATTTATGCTACTTTAAGCCTTTCTGTCTTGTCATTTTTGTATAGAATGTTTTACTATATAAAATGGCATGAAACTTTTACAGTAGTCTTTTAGTAACCTTAGTAAAGCACTGTAAAGTTTTGAGAATTTATGAAGTACATCTGGTATATGTTTATTATTTAACCTAAATATCTAAATAAAATAATAAAGGCATTTAAATAAATAGTTTGGGCTTCACCTTTATATTGTCTTGAATGTATTTGGTATGCTTAAACTGTTGGTAGGCTTTATGTTGTCAAACTTTGAGTGATTACATGAAGTAGAAGTATTGTTGCTTTAAAATGCAAATTTAAAAGGATTCCGGACAGATTCTATAGTTTGATAAGTTGCATGATAGGGATGATGTTTGCTGTAAAAATGGTTAATAACAAAGTTGTAGATAATTTGATAAGCTTTCCAGAAAGTCTAGGATCACTACATTTGGATTAATAGAACTCCAGTTATGAGTGAAACAAGTAGCTACTATTTTGTGATGCATTGTGGAAGTAGTTAATTAAATAATCGAGAAGAGATATGCACCTACTCAATAAACATGATGCACTTGTTAACACCATGTTGTTACGAATACTTATATGAATGCATTTATCATGTGTCATCATGCTATACTTGTACGCATGTATGCATTCACAATACCTTATGCCATATTCATGCATCTAGGATCAGAGGAAGAGATAACGTTGCTGGACTTCAAAGAAGCAGAGGAAGGGGACCAGCAGGAGAATCCTCAAGTCGCAGCTTCCAAAGGTGTGGAGCAGAATCTTGAAGAGCTTCCGGAGTGTCCTGACCACCGCCCCACTTCCTTTCTACGAGGCAAGCCCCGGAGCATTCTAAGTCTCCCAGTATTTTACAAATGATTACTTAAGTACTTATGATTGATGCATTAGGTTATAAGAGTTGAATGGAACCACTTGATGCATATACATTCCTTGTCCAAATATTACACCATTAACTGGTATAGGTCCAGGATTGAATATATGCTCAGCCATGCTTAGACCGGTAGAAGTCAGGTGATGTCCTATCACCTGCAAGATATAGGTGGATACCAGAGCACGGTTGGCTATATTTGCTATCGTGGAACAGAACCATGGGGTAAAAGAAAATCGAGACCAGGCGGGATGTCGATAGAGGAGCAACAAGACATGGAGGTCTTGGGTGTGGATCTATCCCCGTCTGTGTCGATTAAGGACCGTACCATTGTTGGCGCTTCTAACAAGATTGAATGTATGCCTCTCACTTAGCTGGCCGGATAACTCGTTCCGACCGTGAAGCCCAGTAGCTCAACTTAGGCCGGGACCCATTTTGTTGTGTGCTCCTTGCAGGGGGGGGCGATCAGACTGAGTCCAAGGGCAGGCTAGGCCTGAACATCCTGGCATCTGGTGTCCCAGATTGTGCGGCACAGTATGGACCCATGAAATGTAGACTTAAGTTGTACCAAAGGTGACCTATGGCTGCCTTCACGTGGTATGCCTGGGTTTGTGTTAGGAATAAATTCCCAGCTGGTTGAAATCGATTCGAATCGCCGTCTCTCCCGGATAGTGAGAAACTTGGCTTGTCCCAACATCGTAGTAACTGTGTTATGGAACATGATGGTTTGGATGAATATGGAATTACAATACCTGCTATGGTTACTATTGTATGCTTTTAAATTGATATACCACATGTTTGGCATAGGATAGTTGCTAATCTAGAGATGGATAGTCATAATTAATTGATAAAGGAATCCTAATTGTACAACTAAGTCAATTGCCTTTATGCAAAATGTTGTCAAGTTATCCCCACTTATACAGCCTTGCATAATCCTTGGAGTCATTTTATTTCTGGTTTATGACGGGTAAGTCTAGCGTAGTACCTTCTCGTACTCAGGGTTTTATTTCCCATTGTTGCAGATGGCACTATGTATCATGGTTATTGCAAGAGTTGCTTCTATCCCACCATGGATGAGGAGTAAGCCTTGGGCAGGCTTCTTTATTAATCCCTATCTTTGCTTTTGTGGACCGTGATCCTACTTGGCACTGTATCAAACTATGTTGGAAACTTTATTTTCAAACTTAATTGCTTCCGCTTTATCTATCAAACTCGGTTTGTAATAACTTTTATTCGTACTCTGATGATGAAATGTATCTGTGAACTTTAGGTAATATGTGGCATGTATGTTGAATCATGTACGATCTTGGTTGTTGTAAATTGTTTATCGAGACCCGTCATGGTACTCGACGGACTACCGGGTTTATATGGGTTCAAGTATGACAGTGCGACCGCTTGCGGGCTGCCATTGTACTTGTACTCTTATAAATTGGTCGGTTCTGTGATAGCTGGTATCAGAGCAAGATTCAACGTTAATTATCACATGTGTATTTAAAACAAAAGTTTTTGTTTCCAAAAAAACCCTTCTCTAGCAACTAATAGTTACATTATAGTATTTGAAATCTAAAGTGTGCCAATGATCACTTTCCTTATGCCCGAATTAAGGACTATTAGGTGGCTATTTAAGTACTAACATGGAGGTTTTTACTTCGTCATCCATACGGCGTGCTATTGTATGGGTGCCATTCACTTGAGTGGTAATGTATGGATCAAATGCCTCTACGCCAAGGTAAGATGATAAGTGACATGACCGCAAGATGTGAGCGTGCGGTCGGGGAGAGATAGTTTTGGTACGGCTATGTATGCATGCTTGCATGTGTATATGGTACGTATTTAATTGTGGGTTTAAATTATTGTCGGGTAGATTGATACGGAAGTATATGTATGGGTATACATATATGGAAGTAGTTACAATTACATTCTGCATATTTCATTATGGGTTTAGGGCTGAAATGAAATTTTATGCAGGTACACTAACAACGAAACGTGTAGCTCGACTAGTTACGCTATATATGAGAGAACGTATGTATGGCACCGTGTCTACTGTTAGAAACAAATTTTTCCTAAGTTTGTGAGGATGTACGGAACGAGCTTGCATCATGATAATTACCATTCACATAATTGAATTGTTCCTCCCTTATAAATTTCTTACTCGGATATGTAACTCTTCTCCATTATGGCCTAGTCTCTCACCAAGTGGTACATGTTCATGGTGCAGATGGCACGCACAAAGCAGACCGCTCGCAAGTCCACCAGAGGCAGAGCTCCCCGCCGTCAGCTTGCTCCATGTACCCGTCAACGCCACATGTTTCTTGGAGAGTTTGGGATGCCTACACTCTTGTGGAGAGTGCTCAGCTATGTAGGCTATCCTAATGGAATGGAGCCCCACTACTTCTGGGCGAATGAGAAGTTGGGGGAGGGTCTCTTGGTTACTGTGGAGGCCATTGTTTCTCCTCGAGGTGATGGTTCTGAGTGGATAGGTTGGTGTTATGAGTCAACTGGCAGGACTGCTGAAGAAGCAGCTGGCAGGGCAGCCCTTGGGATACTGAGGGATATCATGGATCATTTTCCTCAGGAGCTGGCAGCCGCTTTGGTTGGAGTCTTTCCAAGGGGCAACCCCTCCACTGACTCATGGCAGCAGGCAAGAGGAAGATCTTTGGAGATTAGTGCAGCAGAAGGGTAGAACAGTGATAACCCTACCATGAGCGCCATGTTCGCAGTGATGAAGGTGTTAGATGGAGTAGAAGGTAGCCTAAGACGTGTGTCTGGTGCTCTTGGTCATGCCCGTGAGGACTGATGTCAGCTTTAGAGGGAGCACGATGCCGAGATTGAGAGGCTCAATGTAGAGATGGCTCAGTTAACTCACCAGAGGAATGAAGCCTGGTCCAGGGAAGATGTTCTGAGAGCTCGATAGTTTGAGCTAGAGCAGCAGCTGGCCAATGCAGAATAATACAATGACAACCTACATGAGGAGGTTCATTAGCTGAATAACCAGCTCCACCCTTATGTTCTGCCTAGAGCCGCAGAGATGGATCTAGAGGAGGACGAGGAGGAGGAAGAAGTGGAGCCTAAGGGAGGAGAGGATCCTATCTCTGACCTCGATAGTGATCATGATGAGGATTAGATCGCTTAGTACTTAGTGGAAGGGCTAATGTATCACCTTTATTCATGTAATGGACCTATAGTTCAAATTTGGTATTGGTAATCCGACTATCATGTAATATTGTTAATCGCACGACTATCGCATGATTGGTTAAACATCAATGCAATTCCAGTCCTTTGTTGGTGATCACGATTTAAATTTGTATGCGATATGAGCGCGATAAGTGGTCAAATTGGTGGTGTCATGTTGCGAGAATGAATTGTTATGCCTCTGTTTTTATTGTGAATTTGAGAATTTTCTCCCCAGTAATTTCAGTTTGGCATGAGTACATAATTCATCTGCAATCTCTTGACATCAACCAATAATCGCTTATTGTTGCAACTTCGCAGATGACGCGCACCCGTGCTAGAGCTGGTGGCAGCCAGGATGGCAATAATGATGACTTGCCACCCCCACCGCCGCCGTCTGCTCAGGAGTTCTTTACCCAGTTCTTGGGGAGCCAAAGGACAATGGAAGAAGCTTTGCACCTCATCACGCAAAACACCGCTCATGGCCACCCACATTAACCAGGGGCCGAGCCAAATCAGCACAATACATTCAAGGAATTTCTGGATATGAAGCCTCCAATCTTCAAGGTGGCTGAGGAACCACTGCAGGCTGACGAGTGGCTCAACACCATTGAGCAGAAATTTCGTCTGCTGAGGGTCACCAAGCATCTAAAAGCTGAGTATGCTTCTCATCAGCTGCAAGGACCAGCAGGAATCTAGTGGACACATTTCTTGTTGTCTCTGCCTGCTAATGCGCGAGTGACTTGGGAACAGTTCAAGCTGGCTTTTAGGGGACATCATATTCCCTCAGGCCTAATGCGCATGAAAGCAGCTGAATTTATGAGGCTCACTCAAGGGACAAAGACTCTCACAGAATATATGCACGCATTCAACAACCTATCCAGATATGCTCTAGGTTTTGTTGATATGGAAGAGAAAAAGATAGAGAGCTTCAAACAGGGTCTGGGTACCAAACTGATGAAGACCATGGCCAATTCTAGATGTGCCACGTACAATGAGTTTATTAGTGATGCCTTGACCCAAGAAAACCACAATAACATGCATGCCGTTGCTAAGGGTCGCAAGAGGGCATATGAGGCAGGTGCCTCCGGATCTTCCCAGTCAAAAGCGCCTATCACAGCTAGGCCACAATTCCATCCACCTACACCCAAGTTTAGGCCTCCACCACCTAAAGCTCAGAATAACAAGCCACAAAAACCATTCCATAAGGCATTCACTATTGCCTTACCAAAAGGGACTGGCAGTCAGGGAAGCTCCACATGACCTAGGAATAATCAGCCATGTTTCAACTACAACCAAATGGGTCATTGGGCCAAGGAATGCCCCACCCCAAGAAGAATGGCAACCCAAATCAGAACAATCAGAGGCAGGCGAACGCAAGGGCACGTCCGGGATATGTGCATTATACCGCTGTTGAGGAAGTGCCCGCTGGAGAAGTTGTCACGGCTGGTATGTTTCTCGTCAACAAGCATCCTGCTGTTGTTTTATTTGATTCGGGAGCTTCTCATTCATTTATGAGTCAAGCATTTGCATCTAGACATGATCAAGAAATAATTAAAGTAAGCAAAGGGGGTTATAACATAAGTTCAGCAGGGGGTACTGTTACTACCAAAATTGTAACACCCAAAATTTTTACCACAAATTAGCAATTAATTCTTAGCATTTATTACATTTTCTAGGTATTTTTAACTTAGGCCAAATAATAAATATTGAATAAATAAAATAAACTATAAGTTTAGAAACTTGTTTGTTGCATTCATGCCGAGTCATATGGGTTTTGATTGAGTGTAGGGTTAGAAGATTTGAAATTTGTATTCAAACTTATTTGAATTTGGCTTAAAAATGAAAATGGAGAAAAATAGAATTTGATAAACATTTGATTTGAAAAAAAAGAGAAGGACACCTTCTGGCCCAGCTAGCCCGGCCTTTTTCCCCTCCTCCTCCCGCTGGCCTGTCCCGGCGGCCTGCCCGCGCGGCCCGCTCGCTTGGGCCTGCTGCCTCCTTCCCGCGCCGGCCCACAATGCACACGGCCCAGCTGGCCACCCGCACGCACGCACCAACTCGGCGGCCCAGCTGCCACTTCGCTGCGGCCCGCTTCGCGCGACTGCACCGTGCGGCCTGCATGGCTTCACCGCGACGCTCGCCCTCTCCCTTTCTCTCTCACTGCGCTCCGGCCCCACCGGTCAGCACCCTTCCTTCTTTCCTTTCTTCTTCCCCGAGCTTCCTTTTTCTCCCCTGGCGTTTTCCTTTCTTCGGCCACCGATGGCGCATCCCCGATGGAAATCACCGGCGCCGTTAGGAAGGTGCCGAGCCCCTCCCTGCTTCCCTTCCTTATTTCCGTGCACACCCGGCCTATAAAACCCTGAGCCGACCCCGCCTTCTCTCCCCACCTTTGCCCGCTACCGAGCCACCGCCGCCGGTGAGAGCCTTCCCCTTCCGAGCGCAAACGCCGACGCCAAGGCCACCCGAAGCTTCGCTGGACCTTCCCGCGCCCGTAGGTACATTCCATTTCGCATGTTGGCGCTGTTTTGCCCGGCTACGCCCTCACCCGCGCTCTCTTTCTCTCTCCAGAGCCCCGCCGCCGTCGACACCGCGTCTGGAGCTCATCCCGAATGCCGCGTTCCCTTCCCGGCGACTCACGGTGAGCCCCTCCACCTTCCCGTGCTCTCAGCTTTCGTTTTGGCGCCCTAGGAAGCCGTAGCCCGAGGTCCTGGCGCACCGGCCATGGCGCCGCCGGCCCTTCTTTCTTCCTCGGCGAGCCATCGCCCGGATCTCACCCTGTGCCATCCGATCATCAAGGAACGGTCCAGATCAACTGGTACCGGTTCGGTCCACAGCGGACCGTGGACTCAGTCCACCGTGGCAGCGTCAGCGCGCCCACGCCCGCGTGGTGCACCGCGCCCAATGAACAGCCGCCATGTGTCGATGAGTCAGCAGCCCGGTCAGCTGTCGGGTCAAACCCCAGTCAACCAAGCGCGTTTTGCAGAAAAGCCCCCGCTTTTTCTAGAAATCAACCCGCGGTCCAGTCTAGTTCAAACTAATTTTTATTTAGTCCTGTTTTTATTCATTCAAGTCCCTAAAGTTTCCAGAAATAGTAAGCCCGGTCTAGATTTCTTTTAAATTCAAATTTTTAATTATTTTAATTCGAAAATAGGTTAGTTTATTTACAGAATTGCCATTTCATCTTATTTCATGCATAACTTTCACGTTTTAAGTCCGATTTGAGTGATTCTTTCGCTCATGTGTTCGTAGGAATGCGTAGAACAGATCTGTAAGTTTTTCAACATATGTTTTCACTGTTTGGTGTACTGTTCTAATAGAGTTCTATCTTGTATGCATGTAATGATTGGAATGATGCTTGATTGATGATTGGATCATGATTAGAGGGTGAGCCATTCGAGGTGACTGAGGACCCCCAGCAGGATCAGCAGTACTCCCGGGACGACTTTGAGGAAGGCAAGTGTATCAAAGGCCCCTTGTTACCTATGAACTACTACCACTTACATTCATGCATGAGTTTAAATTGAATTGCCTTTAAGGACTTTACCTAGATGATTCATTGTACCACATATCCTTGAAACCTGGGTTTATTGGGTAGGCATTTTGGATAGATGCTGCAGCGCTTAACATGAAGTAATTGTTAAACATATTTAAAGACTATATGCAATGTGATAAAATGGAGCTTTTTAGCAACAGATAGGGGGCTGGAGTACGGGGTTGAGTACTCTAGTGCCTCTCCATAAGGACTTTATCTTGAAGCGGCAACCCAGGAGGGACCGTACAACCCCGAGTGTCAAATGGCTCTGACTTTAACCTATTATCTAGTTTGTACTAGCTCGTCTGTAGCTCCAGTAAGGGGTAAGAGGGTATCTTTCCTTTTTCTGTTAGGGTGTGCACCGTGCTGCGATGCCCACGTGTGCCATTCCTTTGTAGCTACGATTTGTTAGTGCAACTAGCTAAGGGTTTCATAGTGAAACTCTGCCACACTTCCTGGGAAGAGGTGTAGTGGGTCTCGCGAACCCCAGCATTGGGAATCATGGCTCGGTGGGTAAAGATGTACAATTTCTGCAGAAATAATTAACCTGTTATAACAGCCGTGCTCACGGATACGAGCGGTCTGGATCCTTCGAGATTAGTGGTTACTGTGGATGATGGATGGTTGGGAATTGAGACAAAGCTGGATGATATTTTAATACCACTTGGGATTTGGGACTGTCCATTAAAGTAGTAATTCAGGTTGCTAAAAATTAATCAATTAAAATTGCGAACCGCAGTCAAACAGTGTCAAGCCTATTTGAGCCTCATAGATCCCTTTGTTATACTTGCTAAGCATGGTGAGCTTACACTTGCTTTACATCAAATGAAAATCCCGGATGGGTAACAGATAATGGATATGAAGAGTTTCCAGAGGATGTCCAGGACTACTAGGAAGACGTTCACCAGTTGGAGTCCCTGTGGCAGTTGGGCTAGTTTTTCCGCTGTGTTTGTAATAATATTGCCTTCGAGCAAACTTTGTATTTAACTTTATGATGAGATATACGATGTAATAAGTACTTTACTTTGATACTACTGTAATTTGTGATATATGTGTGTGTTTGGACATCCTGGGCGCACATATAAGAGTACCTGGTTTTGCTTTGCAAAATTAGGTGCGACAAATTGGTATCAGAGCTATAACTGACTGTAGGACGAACAACCTAGTTAGAAATGGACGTTTCTAGGATCATATTATCTTTATTTTACTACTTTAATTTGCTATAAAATTTTTGCTTATATTCTGTTCTTTATCTATTGCCAAAAATTATTTTGTTCTAATACTCAACCTTTTCATTCTTATAGATGGCTCGTACCAAGCTGACCGCGCGCAAGAGGACCATTCCGATGCCCACCAGGAGGACCAGGTTCACTTTGGGCAAGCGTGTCTCGGCACATCTGGTGGAAGCTCTGAGGAACCAGGAGGAGGAACCACCTGTGGAGGTACCCATGGGGAAACCTCTGGAGGACTTGTTGGAGGATCCGATGGATGAAGAAACAGAGGAGGGACCCATGTTTGAGGGACCCATTGAGATAGAGGAGTCTGAGGAAGATCCTGAGGAAGTATAGGAACAAGGTGGCCATGAGGGAGCAGGTGACCCCGATGATGGAGATGGTTCTGATGATTCTGATGGTGATGAGGGTAATGGTGGAGACGGTGGAGATGGTGGAGACGATGGAGACAGTGGAGACGATGGGGATGATGACCATGATGATGATCACAATGCACCGTTGGATCAGGGATGGACTGCGGAGATCCACTATGACTTGGAGGGTGATGGCTACTACCACCCTAGACTTCTCGCACTTGTGCATCGCTACCACCCTGGAGGCACTGTTCAGTACAGGACGGAGCATTGGACCCACCCCGACTACACCGGAGTCTGGGAGACAGAAGTGTACATCCGAGAGGGGACTCGGGTGCGCTACATCCACCGCGCCACCACTACACGGCTCACACGTGCGGCCGTCATCAGGGATGCAGCTCGACAGGCGTTGATGGTCAACCGCGACCGTCACTTCGACGACATCGCTTGGGAGGATGACCGCTATCTTCCCCGCCGTCGGAGCGGACAGTCTACGTGCAACATTGCTACACCACTTGGAGAGGCAAACTTGAGGCTGAGGCCTACCCTGTTGTGCTTGGCTGAGACCCACACTGACTTGGATCAGGCCCTAGACGAGCTCGATGTCATGGGGAGGGCCTACATGCAGCTGGCTCGTGAGAACGCTACACTGAAGCAACAGCTGGGAGGTCCAGATGTGGAAGATTCAGGAGTACCCGCTCAGTCACCCCCGAGGACCAGAGGAGAGTCTGGAGACCCCAGCACCAGCACCACCATCGACCCGTACCCATAGGAGAGTCTTAAAAATATGTAATAAGCACGCGTAGCTATGCGAGAGAGTATTTAGTTTCTTTCTTTTAATGGTTGGACAAGTGTTAGTTGCATGGTTGGATGTTTATCATTATGAATAATGTTTGATTTGGATCTTTGATATGATTGTGATGACTTGTGGGCATGTCCACGGTCATTTAGTTAAGGTTAAGGTTTAGGGATATTATGAATAAATAGTTGGGTTTCGTTTTATCATGCTGTCCATTCTGTATCTTTCGGAACAGTCTGTCTTTATCAGTTCATATCTCATAATCTAGATACTCAAAGGTCATGAAATTTTTATGGAGATAAGTAGACTTCAATATCTTTCTTCTGGCTCTGGAATCACCTCAATAGCTATTATAAATTGTGAGATACAACTGTTGTAAGTCGAGGTTTCTGTGCTGTCAGGATTCCGGAACAGTACTTCTTATCGTCTGAATTTGACTAAGTAAACGTTGGAATCTGAAAAAGTATTCTAAACGAAAGTTGTAGAGAATTTCATAAGCTTTCCAGAAAGGTATGCTACGCAATCATATGATAAACAGAGACTGAGATATGCTCGTTTTACAGCACTGCTGCTATCCAACTCGCTAGAAAAATTCAGAACAAATATCTTCTTGCATACCCTACATATATCTCTTGTCTACACCTACTCTTGTTACGCCAGTATCTTGTAAGAGTTATATGCTTGGACATGTGAGACTTATATGATGCCTCTACAGATGGTGAACACCAGGAGAAACAACCAGGGAGGCGAGGAACTGCCACCACCACCCCCAGTCTCCATGGAGCAGCTGATGATAATGCAAACCCAGTTGCTTCAGCAGATGGCCCAGAACATGCAGAACATGGGGCAAGGGAATGGAAATACACCCCCTCATGTCAGGGATAAGAGGGGAGAGTTTCTGAAAGGACACCCACCTGTATTCAAGCACTCTGCCGATCCACTCCAAGCTGATGACTGGCTACGTGCCATAGAGAGGCAACTGGAGATTGCCCAATGTGATGATAGGGAGAAAGTTTTATATGCTTCTGGACAGTTGCAGGGAGCTGCACAGGATTGGTGGGACTCATTCCGCTTCGGCCGCACCGAAGCTAATCCCATCACTTGGGCTGAGTTCCGCAGTGCCTTTCGCACTCATCACGTGCCTGCGGGACTGATGAAGCTGAAGAATAAGGAGTTCTTGGCTCTCAAGCAGGGGGGCATGACTGTTGCTGAATATCGTGACAAGTTTATACAATTGTCATGGTATGCACCTACTGAGGTAGACGAGGATGGAAAGAGGCAGGAGCTGTTTATGGAGGGCTTGAATGATGGTCTCCAGTACCAGCTGTTGTCCCATACCTTTGCTAACTTCCAGCAGCTGGTGGACAAAGCTTTAGTGATTGAGAACAAGCGCCGCCAGATGGAGGACAAGAAGAGAAAATTTCAAGGACAGCAATCTGGGAGCAACTCTCGCTTCCGTACCAACCCTCAACAAACTCAACCTCAGCAGCGCTATCAAGGTCAGACAGGTCTCAACTGCAACCAGTAGCAGCAGCGTGCACAGCAGCAGCAACAGCAGTTCAAGGCACCAGCTCAGCGCCAGTAGCAACCCAATAATATACCAGTGAGGAATAATGCCCCCAATGCTCCGCAAAGGAATGGCGCACCAAAAGCGCCAAATGCAGTTAATGACAACAAGTGCTTCAATTGTGGAGAGCCGGGACATTACTCTAATAGATGCCCCAAGAAGACTAACTCACAGCAGAACTACGTTCGGGGAAAGGTGAACCATGTTACTGCTGAAACAGCTCAGGAGGCACCGGATGTGGTGATCGGTACGTTTCCGGTCAACTCAAACTCAGCTACAGTACTTTTTGATTCTGGTGCTTCACATTCCTTCATAACATACACATTCATAAAGAAGCATAGTATTCCAGTAAGTGTTATGAAGAAACACATGTTAGTAAGCTCACCTGGTGGGGTAATGAAAGCAGAGTGGATATGCTTAGCTGCTAGTCTCAGCATAAGGGGGGTAGAATTTCAAGCAAATCTTGTAGTCATAAATTCCATCGGTATCGATGTCATCTTGGGTATGGATTGGCTAAGGTTGCAGAAAGCAGTTATTAATTGTGGTAATAGCTCGGTGAATCTTATCACTTCAACTGGAGAAGAAGTGGTGTTTGTGGCAACTCAGTCTGCTACAGAAATCTGTCGGGTTAATCAGTTGGAGGGCACAACCTTAGAAGATATAAGGATAGCAAATGAGTACCCGGATGTCTTTCCCGAGGAATTGCCAGGTATGCCACCTAACCGAGACATCAAGTTTATAATTGAACTTTTACCTGGAACTGCACCCATAGCTAAGAGACCCTATAGAATGGGAGTGAATGAATTAACAGAACTTAAGAAACAACTAAGGGAATTGCTAGATAAGGGTTATGTTCAACCTAGTTCATCACCATGGGGTGCACCAGTACTGTTCGTAGAAAAGAAGGATGGTACACAAAGGATGTGCATAGACTACAGGTCACTTAATGAAGTCACAATTAAGAACAAGTACCCATTGCCTAGAATTGATGACCTATTTGACCAATTGAAAGGGGCTTGTGTGTTTTCCAAGATTGATCTTCGATCTGGATACCATCAGTTGAGGATAAGGCGTACTGACATCCCCAAGACCGCCTTTGTGACCCGCTATGGACTATATGAGTTCACAGTTATGTCTTTTGGTCTGACTAATGCACCTGCCTACTTCATGTATTTGATGAACAAAGTATTCATGGAGTACCTTGATAAGTTTGTCGTCATGTTTATTGATGACATACTAGTGTATTCTAAGAATGAAGAAGAACATGAAGGGCATTTGAGATTGGTGTTGCAAAAGCTTAGAGAACATCAACTTTATGCCAAGTTCAGCAAATGTGAATTCTGGTTAAAAGAAGTATCTTTCCTTGGTCACATAATCTCTAATGGAGGAGTAGCAGTAGATCCCAAGAAGGTTAGAGATGTGTTGAGTTGGAAGCCACCTAAGGATGTTAGTGAGATTCGGAGTTTCCTGGGTATGGCTGGGTATTATAGGAGATTCATCGAGGGATTCTCTAAGTTAGCCAAGCCCATGACTGCGTTGTTGGAGAAGAATGCCAAATTTGTATGGACTAAACAATGCCAGGACAGTTTTGAGGAGTTGAAGAAGAGACTGACTTCTGCTCCAGTGCTCATCTTACCTGATCTCACCAAAAGTTTCTCCATCTATTGTGATGCCTCACGGCAAGGTCTAGGAGGTGTTCTTATGCAAGAAGGCAGAGTTGTTGCCTACGCATCTAGACAGCTGAGAAAACATGAGCTAAATTATCTGACTCATGATCTAGAATTGGCAGCTGTGGTGCATGCTCTTAAGATATGGAGGCACTACCTGATTGGTCATAAGTGTGAGATTTATACGGACCATAAGCGTCTAAAGTATATATTCACACAGTCAGATCTGAATCTGAGGCAACGAAGATGGCTCGAGTTAATTAAGGATTATGATTTGGATATTCACTATCACCCAGGAAAGGCTAACGTTGTAGCAGATGCCTTGAGTAGGAGTTATGTGAACATGGTCTATACAACTCAACTACCTGAAGAGTTGTGTGAGGAGTTCAAATACTTGAATTTGGGTATTGTGGCCAACACCATAGAGTTAGAGGTAGAATCCACTCTGGAACAAGAGATTCGTAAAGGACAGATGGGTGATGAGAGGATCAAGGATATTGCAGAGCGTATAGTGATTGGTAAAGCCCCAGGATTCCATATGGATGATCAAGGGACAGTATGGTTCGGTAAAAGGATTTGTGTGCCAGAAGTAAAATCTATTAGGGAGTCCATCTTGAGGGAAGCTCATGACTCAGCCTATTCCATACACCCAGGAAGTACTAAAATGTATCTTGATCTTAAAGAGAGGTACTGGTGGTATGGACTAAAAAGAGACGTAGCAGAACATGTGGCTATATGTGACACGTGCCAAAGAGTGAAAGCAGAACATCAGAGGCCAGCAGGTTTACTACAGCCTATGAAGATACCCGAGTGGAAATGGGAAGAAGTTGGAATGGACTTTATAGTTGGATTACCCCGTACACAGAAAGGATTTGACTCTATCTGGGTGATTGTTGACCGATTGACAAAAGTGGCCCATTTCATTCCGGTCAAGGTAACTTATTCGAGTGCAAAGTTAGCAGAGTTATATATGGAAAGGATTGTATGTTTACATGGTGTACCAAAGAAGATTGTTTCGGATAGGGGTACACAGTTCACATCACATTTTTGGCAGAAATTGCATGAGTCAATGGATACGAAGTTGAACTTCAGCTCAGCTTACCATCCTCAAACAGATGGACAGACCAAAAGGACAAATCAGATCTTAGAGGATATGCTAAGAGCTTGTGCTCTGCAGTATGGGACAAGTTGGGATAAGAGTTTACCTTATGCCGAATTCTCCTACAATAATAGCTACCAAAAGAGTCTTAGAATGGCACCGTTTGAGGCATTGTATGGCAGAAAGTGCAGAACACCATTGTTTTGGAATCAAATGGGGGAAAGCCAAGTCTTTGGACCAGATGTTTTGCAACTGGCAGAAAAACAAGTGCAAACAATAAGGCAAAACCTAAAAGTTGCACAGTCCCGACAGAAAAGCTATGCAGACACGAGAAGAAGAGATTTGGCATTTGAAACTGGTGATTTTGTCTATCTCAAAGTTTCACCCATGAAAGGAGTAACGAGATTTCATACCAAAGGAAAGTTATCACCTAGGTATGTGGGACCATTCAAGATCATTAACAGGAGAGGAGAAGTTGCTTACCAGCTAGAGTTACCAGAGCAGCTCTCAGGTGTTCATGATGTCTTCCATGTGTCGCAACTTAAGAAATGTTTGAGAGTACCTGAGGAACAACTACCCTTGGAAGAACTAGATATCCGAGGGGATCTATCATACAAAGAGTATCCAGTGAGAATCCTGGAAACAGCGGAGAGAATCACAAGGAGCAAAATAATAAGAATGTGCAAGGTTCAGTGGAACAGACACTCAGTGGATGAGGCAACGTGGGAAAGAGAGGAAGATCTGAGAACTGACTATCCCAATCTCTTTGAACCATCCGAATCTCGAGGACGAGATTCATTCTAAGGGGGGTAGGTTTGTAACACCCAAAATTTTTACCACAAATTAGCAATTAATTCTTAGCATTTATTACATTTTCTAGGTATTTTTAACTTAGGCCAAATAATAAATATTGAATAAATAAAATAAACTATAAGTTTAGAAACTTGTTTGTTGCATTCATGCCGAGTCATATGGGTTTTGATTGAGTGTAGAGTTAGAAGATTTGAAATTTGTATTCAAACTTATTTGAATTTGGCTTAAAAATGAAAATGGAGAAAAATAGAATTTGATAAACATTTGATTTGAAAAAAAAAGAGAAGGACACCTTCTGGCCCAGCTAGCCCGGCCTTTTTCCCCTCCTCCTCCCGCTGGCCTGTCCCGGTGGCCTGCCCGCGCGGCCCGCTCGCTTAGGCCCGCTGCCTCCTTCCCGCGCCGGCCCGCAACGCACGCGGCCCAGCTGGCCACCCGCGCGCACGCACCAACTCGGCGGCCCAACTGCCACTTCGCTGCGGCCCGCTTCGCGCCACTGCACCGTGCGGCCTGCTTGGCTTCACCGCGACGCTCGCCCTCTCCCTTTCTCTCTCGCTGCGCTCTGGCCCCACCGGTCAGCACCCTTCCTTCTTTCCTTTCTTCTTCCCCGAGCTTCCTTTTTCTCCCCCGGCGTTTTCCTTTCTTCGGCCACCGATGGCGCGTCCCCAATGGAAATCACCGGCGCCATTAGGAAGGTGCCGAGCCCCTCCCTGCTTCCCTTCCTTATTTCTGCGCACACCCGGCCTATAAAACCCCGAGCCGACCCCGCCTTCTCTCCCCACCTTTGCCCGCTACCGAGCCACCGCCGCCGGTGAGAGCCTTCCCCTTCCGAGCGCAAACGCCGACGCCAAGGCCAACCGAAGCTTCGCCGGACCTTCCCGCGCCCGTAGGTACATTCCATTTCGCATGTTGGTGCTGTTTTGCCCGGCTACGCCCTCACCCGCGCTCTCTTTCTCTCTCCAGAGCCCCGCCGCCGTCGACACCGCGTCTGGAGCTCGTCCCGAACGCCGCGTTCCCTTCCCGGTGACTCACGGTGAGCCCCTCCACCTTCCCGTGCTCTCAGCTTTCGTTTTGGCGCCCTAGGAAGCCGTAGCCCGAGGTCCCGACGCATCGGCCATGGCGCCGCCGGCCCTTCTTTCTTCCCCAGCGAGCCATCGCCCGGATCTCACCCTGTGCCGTCCGATCATCAAGGAACGGTCCAGATCAACTGGTACCGGTTCGGTCCACAACGGACCGTGGACTCAGTCCACCGTGGCCGCGTCAGCGCCCACGTCAGCGCGCCCACGCCCGCGTGGTGCACCGCGCCCAATGAATAGCCGCCACGTGTCAATGAGTCAGCAGCCCGGTCAGCCGTCGGGTCAAACCCCAGTCAACCGAGCGCGTTTTGCAGAAAAGCCCCCGCTTTTTCCAAAAATCAACCCGCGGTCCAGTCCAGTTCAAACTAATTTTTATTTAGTCCTGTTTTTATTCATTCAAGTCCCTGAAGTTTCCAGAAATAGTAAGCCCGGTCCAGATTTCTTTTAAATTCAGATTTTTAATTATTTTAATTCGAAAATAGGTTAGTTTATTTACAGAATTGCCATTTCATCTTATTTCATGCATAACTTTCACGTTTTAAGTCCGATTTGAGTGATTCTTTCGCTCATGTGTTCGTAGGAATGCGTAGAACAGATCTGTAAGTTTTTCAACATATGTTTTCACTGTTTGGTGTACTGTTCTAATAGAGTTCTATCTTGTATGCATGTAATGATTGGAATGATGCTTGATTGATGATTGGATCATGATTAGAGGGTGAGCCATTCGAGGTGACTGAGGACCCCTAGCAGGATCAGCAGTACTCCCAGGACGACTTTGAGGAAGGCAAGTGTATCAAAGGCCCCTTGTTACCTATGAACTACTACCACTTACATTCATGCATGAGTTTAAATTGAATTGCCTTTAAGGACTTTACCTAGATGATTCATTGTACCACATATCCTTGAAACCTGGGTTTATTGGGTAGGCATTTTGGATAGATGCTGCAGCGCTTAACATGAAGTAATTGTTAAACATATTTAAAGACTATATGCAATGTGATAAAATGGAGCTTTTTAGCAACAGATAGGGGGCTGGAGTACGGGGTTGAGTACTCTAGTGCCTCTCCATAAGGACTTTATCCTGAAGCGGCAACCCAGGAGGGACCGTACAACCCCGAGTGTCAAATGGCTCTGACTTTAACCTATTATCTAGTTTGTACTAGCTCGTCTGTAGCTCCAGTAAGGGGTAAGAGGGTATCTTTCCTTTTTCTGTTAGGGTGTGCACCGTGCTGCGATGCCCACATGTGTCATTCCTTTGTAGCTACGATTTGTTAGTGCAACTAGCTAAGGGTTTCATAGTGAAACTCTGCCACACTTCCTGGGAAGAGGTGTAGTGGGTCTCGCGAACCCCGGCATTGGGAATCACGGCTCGGTGGGTAAAGATGTACAATTTCTGCAGAAATAATTAACCTGTTATAACAGCCGTGCTCACGGATACGAGCGGTCTGGATCCTTTGAGATTAGTGGTTACTGTGGATGATGGATGGTTGGGAATTGAGACAAAGCTGGATGATACTTTAATACCACTTGGGATTTGGGACTGTCCATTAAAGTAGTAATTCAGGTTGCTAAAAATTAATCAATTAAAATTGCGAACCGCAGTCAAACAGTGTCAAGCCTATTTGAGCCTCATAGATCCCTTTGTTATACTTGCTAAGCATGGTGAGCTTACACTTGCTTTACATCAAATGAAAATCCCGGATGGGTAACAGATAATGGATATGAAGAGTTTCCAGAGGATGTCCAGGACTACTAGGAAGACGTTCACCAGTTGGAGTCCCTGTGGCAGTTGGGCTAGTTTTTCCGCTGTGTTTGTAATAATATTGCCTTCGAGCAAACTTTGTATTTAACTTTATGATGAGATATACGATGTAATAAGTACTTTACTTTGATACTACTGTAATTTGTGATATATGTGTGTGTTTGGACATCCTGGGCGCACATATATGAGTACCTGGTTTTGCTTTGCAAAATTGGGTGCGACAAAAATATAGTAAAAAATGTACTCATCTCTATACAAGGGAGGGAGTACACAACGGATTTGATAATATTGCCCGGGTTATCGATAAGTGTAATCTTAGGCATGAATTGGATGAAGTATCATGGTGTTCTTATTGACACTAGCACCCGTACTATTATGTTGAGGGAACCCACAGGAGGGAATACTTTTCTAGTACCACTCTCCTGCAATTTTGAACTCCAACATTTAGCTTGTGCTATCCAAACCACCACACTTTGTGATATCCTAGTAGTTTGTGAGTTTCCGGATGTATTTCTAGAGGAATTACCAGGTCTACCACCGGATAGGGATGTGGAATTTAAGATTGAGTTAGTACCAGGTACGGCACCCATATCCAGAAGGCCCTATAGAATGCCACCCAATGAGTTAGTAGAACTTAAGGTTCAATTGCAAGATCTATTGGACAAGGGTCTTATCCAACCTAGCTCATCTCTGTGGGGATGTCCAGCCTTGTTTGTGAAAAAGAAGGACAAATCACTGAGAATGTGTGTAGATTACAGACCACTCAATGTTGTGACAATCAAGAACAAATATCCATTGCCTCGCATCGACATCTTGTTCGATCAGCTAGCGAAGGCAAAGGTATTCTCCAAAATTGACTTGAGATCGGGCTACCATTAGATAAAGATCAGACCGGAGGATATACCTAAAATTGCTTTCTCTACTAGGTACAGCTTATACAAGTATTTGGTTATGTCTTTCGAACTAACAAATGCTCCAGCCTACTTCATGTACCTGATGAACTCGGTATTCATGCCCAAGCTCGACAAGTTCGTGGTCGTGTTTATCGATGATATATTGATTTATTCGGAAAATAAGTCAAATCATGAAGAGCATCTAAGGATTGTTTTATCCAGATTGAGGGAGCATAAGCTATATGCGAAATTTAGCAAGTGTGAATTCTGGTTGAGCAAAGTACCTTTCTTAGGTCACATCTTATCAAGGGATGGAATCTCTGTAGACCCATCAAAAGTACAAGAGGTCATGGATTGGAAAGCCCCAACTTCGGTTCATGAAGTTTGGAGTTTTCTAGGGTTAGCAGGATATTATCGTCGTTTCATTCCAAATTTCTCAAAGATAGCTAAGCCTATGACCAGACTACTTTAGAAAGATGAGAAGTACAAATGGACACTAGAATGTGAAGCAGCTTTTCACACCCTCAGAACTTTGTTGACTACAGCACCTGTGCTAGCACAACTAGACATTGAAAAGCCTTTCGATGTATTTTGTGATGCATCAGGAATAGGTTTGGGATGTGTGCCTATGCAAGAAGGAAGAGTTATTGCATATGCTTCTCGGCAATTGAGAAAGCATGAAGTCAACTACCCTACGCATGATTTAGAACTTGCAGCAGTTGTTCATGCATTAAAGATATGGAGACATTATTTGTTGGGCAATGTATGTCATATATATACTAACCACAAAAGTCTCAAGTATATCTTTACCCAACCAGAGCTGAACATGAGACAAAGAAGATGGTTAGAGCTAATTAAGGACTACAATTTAGAAGTGCATTACCATTCGGGTAAAGCTAATGTAGTAGCAGATGCACTCAGTCGAAAGTCTCATTGCAACACTACAGAAGCATTATTGGAAGATGGATTCAACTTATTACACCCTGCTGTATTACACAATATCACGATCAGTTGTTCACTTGAGAGCAAAATCATAGAGCTACAGCAGATGGATGTAGGAATAAGGCACATCAGGAGAAAAATGCAAGAGCAAGAAACCAAACATTTTAGATTGGACGAAAGAGGTGTATTATGGTTTGAGGACCGACTTGTGGTACCAAAAGACTGCGAGCTAAGGAATCAAATTTTAGATGAAGCTCACTCATCCAAATTATCTATCCATCCGGGTAGTAGTAAGATGTATCAAGATTTGAAAACCCGTTTTTGGTGGACTAAGATGAAGAAAGAGATCGTGGCCTATGTTGCTAGGTGTGATAACTATAGTAGAGTAAAAGCTATTCATATGAAATCCGCTGGATTACTTCAGCCATTGCCTATTCCAGGTTAGAAATGGGAGGAAATCAGCATGGACTTTATCATAGGCCTTCCAATGACGCCACAAGGTCACGATTCAATATGGGTTATTGTTGATCGTCTCACCAAGTCAGCACACTTTATACCCGTGAACACACGGTATATAGTTGGGAAATACGCTGAGATATATGTTTCCCAGATCGTGAGACTGCATGGAGTACCCAGGACTATAATCTCAGATCAAGGACCACAGTTCATACCTCGTTTCTGGGAGCACTTACACCAGGCTTTGGGAACCAAGCTAATCCAAAGTTTGGCATACCATCCGCAAACTTCAGGACAGACGGAGCGAGTGAACCAAATCCTAGAAAATTTGCTTAGAGCTTGTGTTATATCTTCAAAAGGTTCATGGGAGAAATGGTTACCTTTAGCTGAGTTCTCCTATAACAATAGTTATCAAGCGAGTATCAAAATGGCTCCATTTGAAGCATTGTATGGCAGAAAATGTAGAACTCGATTGAATTGGATTGAGCCCGGTGAAAGGAGATACTTTGGTATTGACTTTGTTAATGAAGCCTAAGAGCAAGTACGTATCATCCAACAACATATGAAGGCAGCTCAATCAAGACAAAAGAGTTATGCCGATAGAAGAAGAAGACCACTGACTTTTGAAGTGGGTGACTATGTATACTTGAAAGTATCGCCCATGAAAGGTGTGAAGAGATTTGGGATGAAAAAGAAGCTTTCACCAAGATATGTAGGGCCATACAAGATTTTGGAATGGAAAGGAAATGTTGCATATAAGTTACAACTTCCACCTGGGATGAGTGCAATATTTGATGTCTTCCATGTTTCTCAGTTGAAGAAATGTCTTCGAGTACCTGAAGAAGCTATTGCACCCACCAACGTACAGCTTCAATCGGATTTGACCTATGAGGAAAAGCCAATTCGAGTGTTAGAAGAGTTGGAAAGAGTAACACGGAGTAAGATTATTAAGTTCTATAAGGTGGTGTGGAACAATCATAGTGAACAAGATGCTACGTGGGAAAGAGAAGATTATTTATAAGAAGTTTATCCCGCCTTTTTCCAAGAATGGTAGGTCTTGCAAATCTCAGGACGAGATTTTTATAAGGGGGAGGGGCTGTAACACCTTGGGTGTTAGCCTTGCATAACTTGACTTGCATAACATGAGCATGATCATCAAGCATTCATAAACAAGCATTTACAATTGAAACATCTGCAACATTTGCTTGTTATCGCATGTTTCTTTGAACATATGCAACTTTTCTCATTATTTCATGACTCCATGTGTCTATGCATATGATCATGAGTGTATACATGTAGATGGTTGATATGAGTCACAAAAATATATTGGCAATACTTAGGTTAGCCAATGGAACATGGTTCATGAATGTCACTTCCCATGACCAAGCCCTTAAGTCATGTTTCATGTGATTACATTAAATAGCTCTGAGTGACTAATACATGAAATAATTGTATGACCTTGCAATTAGCCTAAACATGTTTAGAGTATCATTATGAACAACTTTGATATTCATGGTTAAGGGTAATTAGGTCATTAAGCCATGCTTTGAAGTGTATCATTATTTAAATGTGACATGTTTGACCAAATTTGAACTAGGTGTTAGAGACCTTGCATGGAGGTGGTCACTAAAGCAAAGTTGTAGTATTTGCTATAAGGAACAATTTTTATTTTTGGGTCATTGAATGATTCAGCTCCTAACATGTTTGAAGTGGGATCACAAAAATTAGTAAAATAAACATTTCAACACTAATGAATTTTTCTAAGTCGTTGTTCATTGACAGACTGATAGGTCGACATTGGGGATGACATTACTCAGTGTTGGTTGCGAATTAGAGCAGGCTCCCTTAACAAAAGTTGTAGCTAGTACATAGGATTACACAAGTCGTGTAGATTGTTTGCACTTTGGAGCTTTGGTTTAGCAGATAATTCGCCGTGTAAACTCGCTGTCAGGCTCGACTTCGGTGTTAACTGAACGAACTGAATGCCGGTTCAGTGGCTGACCATCGCCAGGATGGAGCCACCGCATGGACGTCACGATGGCCGTGAGTCGCCGTTGCCCTGACCACGCAGGCCACGACGCGCCTAAGCACGGCATTACCACCCTAGCACCCGCCCGTACTCAGCCACGCCTCCAGTTTCACATTTTGCCTTCTCCTTCATCGCTGGCAGCACCCGCAGCAGCAGCGCCACTCGCCGCCATTGCCATGCCAGTCACCGGCTAGCCTAGCTGCTTCTCCATCACCACAACAGCACCACCGCCATCCTAGCGACTCCCTACGCCAGCCCGTGCCCACTGATTGAGCTCGGTAAGCTCTAGCCCCGCACACAGCCTCGCTGGAGCTCCGCCGCCACCTCCGTCGCTGTGGTCCCATCTAACCAGACCACCCCAGGCCACGCTAGAACGCTAGCTAGGTTCGCCATAGCTCTGTGATGCTCGGCGTAGCGTTTGATTGAGTCGCCATAGCTTCCACCAGCGTCTCACCGTCGACCCGCACCTCCGCCCCGCCATTGGCGCCGCCGTAGTCTCTAGCTCTGACAAGAGGTCCCACCAAGTAGTGCAATGTGTGCGCAAGGTCGAGTAGATCATCGTGTGATGATGTCACCGCCGGCAAGTTCGCCGTCGGTGAGCTCTGGCCGCGCCAGTAGAGTAGCGCCGCCTACTCTGTTCTTGTCTCGATGACATGTGGGGTCCTCTGTCAGTGGGTCCCACCGGTCAGCGACTCTGTATTTGAAAGCTAGTTCATTTTGAATTCAGATTTGAGTGGGTTTTGTAATTTTTAGATCTCCAGTTTGGTAGCTTTAGAAATTGTGCAATAAATTTGGTAGTGTTCCTTAGGAAGTGTAGTATTTAAGAAAAATATATTCTTGACATTTATAGTCGAAAATTTGGGAGATTTAAATGGAGATTTGAAATGTGTTTTTGAATGCATGCAAACTTGTTTATTTTATATCTAGAGTTCCTGTGCTCCAAAAATTATGAAATTTTTGTGGTAAGCTATGTAAATGAGATCATCAACTAGGTGGATATTACCAGTATAAATCATTGAGCCCATGAATCTAATGAGAAAGGATATAACATATGAATAAATCGACTATCTAATACCAACGGATCTACAAACGCTCTGAATCTAATCTGTTACCATCAATAGTGAGGTTCGACCGGATCGATGACAGCTATGATGATAATAACAAACTAAAACCAAAGAATTTGTAAAACCATCTACACTTCGATGGGCTTTTTGAAAGACATGCTATACGTGAAGGCTCAGATGAATCAGCTAAAATAGCCGATTCAGGTGAAGAGAACTACAGCGTGTGAACAATCGACTATTTCATGTGGACAGACCTATGGACTCATCAGACCTAACCTGCTATCTCTAACAGTGGGGTTCGACCGGATCAATGTAGCCATGATAAAGACAACAAATCAAACCTTTAAAGTAAACAGATCTATTCACGTTCAACAGAATCATGTAAACATGCTATAGGCGTTAACGCATAGGCGATCGGCTATTTAGCCGATGTAGACATAGCAAACAGTTAAGGTTGCGCCTAATCAAGAACTGATCTACTACCTAGCATCCTCCCATCTATAGTGCTATCAGTGGGGATCAACCAGATCGTTACAGCCATAATAGTGAACCGTAGACTAGATTTAACTAACCAGCAAACCTCTCCAAAATCATACGTGCCTTAACCGCCTGCTATGCGCGACCAAGATCAAAATACAATAGCCAATAAAATATAACCCGTCGTTCATTGTAAGAAGTACCGTATTATGACAAAGCAAACGATGGACCCAAAGGATATGAGGCCGATCTAAATCGATCTCGACCAGGCAGGTTGATGCTGCTGCAAACTAATGACGATAAGAACATTAGCAAGATCGATAACTTAATGAATCTACCCAAAGGTTGCCACTCTTAGGTAGAGCCGATAACTTGACCTTAATCTAATTCGAGCAATGGAGGTCGACCAGATTGATGCAGCCATACTTGAACTAGACAAGAGTCGATAACTACCTTATGCCAGAGTCCTAGTGGAGGTCGACTGGATCGATGCAACCGTACGAACAAAAGTATAAGCCATGATGGTACTTACAGACAAGCCGAAGGTCGGCCGGACCGATGCAGCCCTACTCGCTGAAGAACTCGCCGAGATCTACTATACTCCTACTCCTAAGGGTGGCCGGAGCTAAAAAAGTAAGTAACTTGTATTTGATTGATTATGTGTGTTTTACAATAGCTAGGGTCCAATGTTTGTACCCAAAACCTATGCATGAATCCTACTTAAGCACAACTCATTACAATCTTTGGCATAAGAGGAAACATTCCTAATTTAAGATAACTTGGACCCTAATCTTTCTCTTTTTGTAGAGTCCAACATGTTTTTTCCTGACACCAACCGCAGCTTTTATCATTATCTACTGGCGCTATCTGAAGAGAGCCAATTCTAGTACTGCATTTGAATCAGCTGATACCAACCTTTATGCAATTGATTCCTCGATGACATGATCTTGGGAGCTTTCGAGTTCCTACAATTCTTCTTCCCAAATTTTGGTGTAAACACATGCCCCCTAATTTTGGGATAAAAGTAATTTTATTCCAAAATTATCATGCCTGTACCCCCGATAGGTCCGTGCTTATGGGTAGAGAATCTTGATTTGGGGTCTACTATCTGTCACCGTCCTTGCCAGCTTATGAGCCCATGCTACAAAACTTTACAAGAGCATCATTGCTTCACGGGCGCTTGGATCCATCTTTTAGGCCGACCATAAAATGTCTATCTAACTCTAGCCAGAGCAATTCAACAACTCAGTTATGTTTCTCTTTTGCCTACTTTCTCGAGTGCCTCTGGCTTTGTCGGACCCTCCATGGTCTAATTCCTTGCTATGAGGATCTTGAGTGGTTAGAAGAATTCTTGTGCATAGGGTAATTATGTCGCTCATCTTAGCGCCTTGTCGAGCAAGAGGATCAGCTACTACAGTTAGAAGAATTCTTGTGATATCACCGAGTCTTCTCTCCATGATCACAGAGCTATTCTAGTGTTTGCAAGGGCTAAAATGTGTGGACACCTTCCCCTTGTTTGCTTCATCAAATATCCATCGGGAAAACCATAGATTTCTTTCCCACAGTTTCCCAGCCACCGAGAAATAGGCATCTTTTAGTAGGCGGCTTTCTTTCCCATTGTTTCCCAGTCACCGAGAAATTGGTTGGGCTTTTTTAAGCAGGCGGCCTTTCCCCTTCTCCTGATGCAATTTTATCAATGGGCCAATGTTACTTGGTTCATGACGACCTTTAGCCTTGTGGGGATCTAGACTCCCTTCAATCCAAAGAAGCCTTGGTGGGTTGATTGCTGGTCAATGTAAATCTTTCATATCCATCCCATGATATTTTGTGATTATGGAAAGCAATAAGTCTGAATCTGTTATCTCTTCATGATCCGTCCCCTGAATTTCTTGAGTGTCGATCCATTTCCATATCTGACTTCAATTCCATAACCCTGGTGAAGTCTATCCTCTCACCTTCCTGGGCTATATATACGGGCCATGGCTGTGGATCGGAAAACAACCTGCTTCGTCCCAAATCTTTCGTGTCTTTGGTGTGATTTCTGATTTCACATAGGTTTGAGATCATGGAGAACAGCAAGAGAACTACTGAGGAGGCCCTCCATGGATTTGCATCATCATGCCAGCGCCTTCATCATTAGGAGGGTGCAACTCAGGATGCCCCCACTGTCCCGGAGCATAGGGCCGACTCCACTTAGCCTTCGGTGCCATCCTCATCAATAGCTCACCGCCAGCTCCCCTGCTATCCGAGGAGGTAGATCGACAATGATGATCTACTTCCCTCCATAGATCAGGCTAGCCAGAATCTCGCCGACTGCCTCTCCCTCGTAGAATTGGCTCTGTTCATGGTTTGATACCGATCGCCTTCCAAGGTCGAACCGGTGGAGGATAGGTTGGCCAAGGCCGAGGCTAGAATCATGGGTAAGATGCCTACCACAACTTTATGTCTCTTCTTAATTCTATCTTCAAGATCTTAATCATCCCTCCCTTGAATCTTTTAGATCTATCGGCTCAGCTAGAAAGCCTCCAATCAGCTATGGAGTACACGGTGGGATTTGTCAATGCCAGAGGCGCCGTTCCGATGGTTTGCTTGCACGATATCCCGAACCATGTTAGCGAGGTTTCTCTTCACGGCGTTCATCATGGTGCTGCCATGGCATTGGCTATTACCCAAGCCCGTTCTCGCCACGAGCTTTGGCTTCTTCCCCATGGTTTTCTAGCCATGGCACACCCTAGGGATCATGAGCGCCTGGTCGAGGATTTCTTCAATGCCAGTAAACAAAGTGTTTTCTGGCCTATAGCTTGTAATAGGTGACATTAGCAGACAATTTCTTTGTCTTAAGTGATTTTTCTTTTGCTTCGTACTTCATGTTTCATGCATCAATTTATCCATGATTGCTTTGCTCTTATAGGCGATACATATTGTACCGACTTTTCCCCCTTCAGGTTCATTTTTTGAACTAGAGGCGATAGCCTTCTGGTATCGGCTATTAGAACCGATGATCGAACTAATCAGCTATAAAGTATTAATCCAAATGCTAGGATAATATTTATTTACATGTTTTTCATTGATTGCTTTGCCAAACTCTTCTTCTCCTCCTAGTGTTTCCAAAATATAAGCATTGCTAGGCGCACAATGTTTAATCCGATAAGGTCCTTCCCAATTAGGTGACCATTTGCCAAACTTACTGTCCTTTGACCCGATTGGCAATTTTACTTTCTAGACTAAGTCTCCTTTAGAAAATTGCTGACCCTTGACCTTTTTATTGTAATATTTTGCAATCCTCAGTTTATTGGCTTTGTTATTCTCAAGAGCACGCAGCCGATGGCAACTCAAGTCCTCTAAGTCATCTATCATAAGATTCTTGTAGACTTCGGCTGACAAATCATTTTGCAACGTGACACGCCTCAATCCAGTTTGAATCTCCCAAGGAAGGACTGCATTGTGACCATACACAAGTTCATAAGGGGATGTTTTAATCGATACATGACAGGTCATCCTACATGCCCATAGTGCCTCATTAAGCGTCGAATGCCACTTCCTTGGCTGTTCCTCAATCTTTTTCTTGATCAGCTTAATCATAATCTGATTGGATGCCTCTGCCTAGCCATTAGCCTAGGCATATTAAGGAGAAGAATTTAACAACTTAATTCCCATACTGGCAGCAAAATCTCTGAATTCTTCTAATGTGAACATTGTCCCTTGATCGGTAGTGATAGTTTGAGGAATCCCAAAATGATACACAATATGCTCCTTGACAAAATCAACCATGTTCTTTGAGGTTACCATCTTCAAAGGAATTGTCTCAACCCATTTAGTGAAGTAATCCATTGCTACCAATATGAACTTATGTCCTTTACTTGAGGGCGGAAAAATCTAGCCAATTAAATCAATTCCCCAACCTCGAAACGGCCATGGTTTGATTATTGGATTCATAGTCGATGCAAGCGATTCCTAGACATTACCAAAAGGTTGACAGTCCTGGCATCCCTTATAATATTCAAAACAGTCTTTTAGTATTGTTGGCCAGAAATATCCAGTCCCGTGAATAATCCATTTCATCTTATAAGCCGATTGATGAGCTCCACATATCCCTTCATGCACTTCGCCCATCAACACTTTAGCTTCCTCTTGATTTAAGCATTTGAGCAACACCCCATCGACTATCTTGTAATATAGCTGATCATCCAGTAAAACATACTTAGTGAATTTATACCTTAGCTTCCTAGTAACTCCCTATGACGGTTTCCTAAGGTAATCGGCTATTTCAACTCTCCAATCATTATTCAAGGTTTCCCTACTTAAGACTTCTTAAACACCCGACAACCTAACGCACTTTAAGCTAAACGATTAGCCTCTTGATTCTATGCTCTTGGAATATGTTGAAAAGAGACATAAGGAAATTCCTTGAGCAACCTTTGGCACTCATCATAATATCCCCTCAGAGTATCTTCTTTGCACTCATATAGGTCGATCAACTGATTAATAATTATCTATGAATCTCCAAATACTTCAATTTCCTCAACCTTTACTTCATGAAGAAGTTGAAGCCCCTAAAGAATAGTCTCATATTCTGCTTGGTTGTTGGTAATCATTGGTTCAGTTGGAAGAGCAAACTCGAAAGTTGCCCCCCGAGGTGAAATAATAACAATACCAATGCCACCACCTTGCTTGCATGATGACCCATCAAAGAACAACATCCAGGGTATCGGCTCGTCATAGCCAACAATTGGCTTATGATGCTGGGTGAAAAAATCGGCTATTACTTTCCCTTTGACCGCTTTAGCCGATTCATACCTCAAGTCAAATTCTGACAACACAAGAATCCACTTTCCCATTCTTCCATTTAATATTGTCATTGATAGCATGTGCTTGATCACATCAGTCTTGGAGACAACTATACACTCAGCCGACAACAAGTAATGCCATAACTTAGTGCAAGAGAAATATAAGCATAAGCATAATTTCTCGATGGGAGAATATCTTGTCTCTGGATCCAGAAGCCTCCTACTGAGATAGAAAACAACTCGCTCTTTCCCTTCGAACTCTTGCATCAGGGCCGATCTAGTTGTCAGGTTATCGGCCGATATGTACAACTTAAAAGGCTTACCTTGCTAAGGAGGGACCAGCATGAGCGACATTTCATATATTCTTTTATCACCTCAAACGCCTTTTGTTGTACATCACCCCAATTAAATTCTTGATCATTTTCAACTTAAACAAGGGAGAAAACAATAGAACTCTCTTCGATAAATTCAAAATAAACCTCCTGATAAAATTAATTTTGCCAAGCAAAGATTATTACTCTATTTTAGTAGTTGGGGGCACTGCCTCATCAACTGCTTTCATGCTTTTTTGACCAACTTTGATTCCTCTCTTGTGGACCATGAAACCCAAGAATTGTCTAGCTAATACTCCAAAGGCACACTTATTAGGATTCATCTTTAGACCATGTTTTCTTGTGCATTCTAGAGTCTCCCACCAATCAGCTAGATGCTCCTTGTACCCCTTAGATTTTATCATCACATCATCAATATAGATTTCAACAATCCTATTGATAAACTTATGAAAAATATAATTCATTGCCCTCTGATAAGTTGCACCGACATTCTTCGGACCAAAGGTCATCATAGCCCACTCAAATAAACCGATTGCACCAGGGCATCTAAAAGCGGTCTTTGCTATGTCTTCCTCAGCCATGAAATTTTGGTTATATCCTGCATTGTTGTCCATGAAGCTAATAACCTTGTGCCTGGCTGCTGCATCTACCAACATATCGGCTATTGGCATCGGATAACCATCCATGGGTGTGGCTTTGTCCAGATCTCTGAAATTGATGCAAACTCTTAACTTTCCATTCTTTTTATACACAGGAACAACATTCGATATCCACTCTACATATCAGCACGATCGAATAAACTTTGCTTCTAGTAACCTTTTAGTCTCCTTTTTGATATCATCAAGTACGTTTGGGTTGAATCTCCTCGGAGCTTGTTTAAATGGCCAATATCCAGGTTTGATTGGCAATTGATGTTCAACAATCGATCGGTCTAGACCAGGCATAGTATAGTATTCCCAAGCAAAATAGTCTTTAAATTCCTTTAATAAATTGACTAACTCTTGCTTATACTCAGGATCCAACTTGGCACTTACATACATCGGCCTAGGCCTATCTCCAGAACCAATATCTCCTCTTCTAATTCATCGGCCAACGTAAAGCCATGTCCTAGTTTGCCATCTGTACCATCTATTGGATTATCCACTAAAATGAATTTTCAAAGCCAACTGCTTGGATCAACTGTTGGCTTTCATTATTGATTCTAATGAAGCCTCATTCCCATAACTTGCCAGAAAAGCACTCAAAGTTTTCTAGCTCTCAAAATACTAGATCGGCTATTGCGATACTCATAGACTCATCAGCGCAAACTAGCTCAACATCATCTCCATGCCATTGAATCAAACACTGATGCATGGTTGATGGCACACAATAGTTTGCATGAATCCAATCACAACCAAGGAGTAAACTGTATGACCCTTTTCCATTGATGACGTAGAACGTGGTGAGCAGAGTCTTACTCCCGATTGTCAGTTCGATGTTCATTGCCCCCCGGGTCTTAGACGCATTACCCCCAAAATCCTTAAGCAACATGTCAGTCTCAATCAAATCTCCTAGTCCCTTGCCAAGTTTACAAAAAGTGGTGTAAGGCATAAGATTGATAGAAGCACCTCCATCCACCAACATCTTGTTCATCGGCTTCCCATCAATAAAACCTCTTACATATAAAGCCTTTAAGTGTCGATGCTTGACTGGCTTATCGAATATAGCCTGCTGTATAACTATCAACTTGGCAACTATTTCTTCATACTCTGATTCATTGAAATCTGAATAAACTTCTTGATCTGCTGGAGCTCTAAATTTTGATGGCAACAGAAAAGTCATTTGAATATTAGCTGATGGTTGCCTTCTATCGGTTGTTTACTTAGCACGCCACACTTGAGGTTTACTAGATGCTTGAACATGTTCTAGTTCTCTATTCCTTAGCCATTGTACTCTTCTTTTCTGGCTTCTTGTCAGACCCCCTGGACACCATTGGCCTTCCTGCCAAACATATTCTTCCTCATTACTCTCTTCTCCATGATCAGCCTAGTTTTGATCAACAACTCGCTTTCCTAACCGATCATGAACACTTCTATTTTTTAAGCGCTGATCCATGTTATTATGATGATACGCATCTTGAGCATGGATAGACCAGCGGTTGTCTTGAGATTGCCTAAACTCCCAATATTGCTTGCTGCATTCCAGACAGTTATTTTTGGTAGGCAATTTCAAACCTTCATTCTAGCAATGTCTAAAGAAAGGACAATTCTAATGTGACTCAGCTTGCTTTCTTTCATACCTCTCTTTTTCATGCTGACGCTGGTTTTCTTTCTCTTCTAACCAACGCTAATAATCCTTTTCCTTCCGCTGCTGCCATTTGTTCAACAGAATTCAAGATGTGACACGCGGCTTTATCGCCCCATCCTTTGATGTCCCTCTGCGCTCATATCATCTCTTTTGCTCATCACGATGCCTTCTAATCTTTCTATATTCATCTGCTGATATTTGCATCTTGGGATTGACTGTTCTAGTTTCTCTTGATCTAACTAATGTTAGGACTTTAGTCTTCCCCTTGAGCAGCCTAGCATCGACCATGTATTGATCTCCTGGGAAAGGATTATCGTCAATTTTATCTTTTGAGGTGTATCAAATTTGAGCCTTCCTTGCTGGATAACCCTCTATATATGCTACCAGAAAACTCTGCATTCATTAGTAGAATGAGATATAGCATTATGAAACTTGCAGAACTTCTTAATCTTCAACTGATCAGGAGGCAACATAACATGATTGTCGGGTAACTTGATTTGTCCTTTCTCAAGCAAGAAATTGAAGAGCTTGTCTGATTTTGTGATATCGAAGTTATAGCTCTCTTCGTTTCCTCTTCCCCAAGGATTTGGCACCATTACTGCCTTCTTACCCCAATTCCATTCGGCCGCAGCAACCTCTTCTTCTTCATCGTCTTCATAACCATCATCGACTGAATATGGATTATAGGCTTCGACCATTGTGGTACTTTTTTAGAATCGGGTATATCTGCGCATATTCTAGAATTGGCTATTGAGCGCTGCCACTCATCGAGCTAACTGACCCAAGTTGTCAAATTCTTGTCCTAGCAGCTTCTCTCTCCATGTTGCCAACATTCCTTGAACGGCCAAAGTAGCTAGTTGATCATCAGTCAAGTTCAGTGAGAAGCACATATTTCTAGTCTCTCCGAACCTCTGAAGAAACTCGATGCCCGATTCATTAGTTCTCTGCCTTATGGTCATCAAATTGGTAACCTTCTTTTTTCTAGTCCCAGTATAAAAATATGTATGAAATTTCTTCTCTAGGTCAGCCCAATTAGTAATGGAGTTATCTGGCAGTGGTGAAAACCAAGTAAAGGCTGGCCCTGATAGAGACAAGAAGAAGAAATGAACTTGATGGGCCTCTTTAGTGGATGCTTCACCCAACTGTGTAAGATATCAACTGAGATGTTCTATTGTGCTTGTGCTGTCTTGGCCAGTGAACTTAGTAAACTCTAGGAGCCTATAATTTGTAGGAAGAGCAACCAAATCATATCATTCTAGATATGGGCGTTTGTATGAAAAGGTCTGCCCTTTTGGCTTCAAACCGAACTGATTCTTCATCATCTCGGTCGCTCTAAGCAACAACTCATCAGCATTTGAATTTGAATCTCTCTACAATTGCTGACCCATCTGTGGATTAAAATTTCGAGTACCTTGACACCATGGATTTGGAATCATGCAAAGGGTGTTATAATCTATGCCATAATGATACCCTTGTGGAATCTCCATCTACTGGGTCCTCTGCTGGTTTACTGCTTGAAGTCTCTGGTTGTAGATGTTAGGATCTATATCTCTATGAATCCTTTGAACTGATGACGCTATTGTTTGAGCCGATGATGGTATCTAGCCTAATATGCCAAAATTGACCATTTGATTCTGAGCTTGCCCTGTCGACTGTTGCACATGCTGTTATGACGATCCAGGATTATACTGTATTGGATTAGCATTAGCACCCTGAACTTGCTCAGATGAGCTCTGAACCACATGGACATCATTACTACTAGCGGATGCTATTTCTTGATGGCTAGTACCGGTTTATTAGTCCCTTGAGTCGACGGATGTGGAATGTTGTAATAAGCCAGCCCAACCTAATCAACTGGAAACCTATGAAACACCTCTTTCATGGTGTTGTGGAATTTGTTTAAGAAAACTTCATTATGATTCGACATAGCATCATGAACGGACTTGTTTACAGCTTCTATGAAGAAACGCATGTCTTCAGCTTCATGTGCATCTGTCTGCACATGTAATAGAATCCTTGATAGTGGATATTTCTGAACAATTGTATTATCAAGTGTCTTGGTGTAGGACAACAAACACTTGCTATGAAATTCTTCTATAGCTTTGCTGATGATATCTTTATCTCCATCAGGTAGGTCTTCATAAGGTACCATAAGGATGTTGTTGTTGTAAGCCACCATGATGATTGTGGGGTCCAACCGGGCATGCTAGAATATGTGTCGGCATGAAAACGCGTCAACACATGAGCAAGTCGGAAGGGTCTGCTCAACGGCGCTGGAGATCTGCCTGGCTTCAACGTAGGGATAATCAATCCTACATATTCCTCCCAAGACATGCCAGTCAATTTGACCTTGCAATTGACAAGGAGAGAAAGTTTATTAGTAATTTAAGGTGGAATGTGTTAGTCTATGCCCAGACAGTTCCAAGTGTGCCACTTCGGGAGCAGCCATACGGGAAGAATGATTAAATAGCCGATACGCACATAAATTGGCTGTTACGGACTGTAAAGCTCATGGGTAGCGATTGATTTTATATTAACAAGTACAATACATGTATATGTAAATGAGATCACCAGCTGGGTGGATATTACCAGTATAAATCATTGAGCCAATGAATCTAACGAGAAAGGATATAACATGAGAACAAATCGACTATCTAATACAAACGGATCTACAGACGCTCTGAATCTAATCTGTTACCATCAACAGTGAGGTTCGACCGAATCGAGGGCAGCTATGATGATAATAACAAACTAAAACTGAAGAATCCGTAAAACCATATACACTTCGATAGGCTTTCCGAAAGACATGCTATACGTGAAGGCTCAGATGAATCCGCTAAAATAGCCGATTCAGGTGAAGAGAACTATAGCGTGTGAACAATCGACTATTTCATGTGGATAGACCTATGGACTCATCATACCTAACCTGCTATCTCTAATAGTGGGGTTCGACCGAATTGATGCAGCCGTGATAAAGACAATAAATCAAACCTTTAAAGTAAATAGATCTATTGACGTTCAACAGAATCATGTAAACATGTTGTAGGCGTTAATGCATAGGCGATCAGCTATTTAGCTGATGCCA
Source organism: Miscanthus floridulus (assembly GCF_019320115.1). Taxonomy (NCBI): domain Eukaryota; kingdom Viridiplantae; phylum Streptophyta; class Magnoliopsida; order Poales; family Poaceae; genus Miscanthus; species Miscanthus floridulus. The sequence goes on from NC_089588.1 coordinate 70,558,182, forward strand.
GCATAACAAACAGTTAAGGTTGCGCCTAATCAAGAATAGATCTACTGACTAGCATCCTCCAATATATAGTGCTATTAGTGGGGATCGACCGGATCGTTACAGCCATAATAGTGAACTATAGACTAGATTTGACTAACCAGCAAACCTCTCCAAGATCATACATGCCTTAACTGCATGCTATGCATGACCAAGATCAAAATAGAACAGCCGATAAAACATAACCCGTCGTTCATTGTAAAAAGTATCGTGTTGTGACAAAGCAAACGACGGACCCAAAGGATATGAGGCCAATCTAAATTGATCTCGACCGGGCAGGTTGATGTTGCTATAAACTAATAATGATAAGAACATCAACAAGATCGATAACTTAGTGAATCTACTCAAAGGTTGCCACTCTTAGGTAGAGCTGATAACTTGACCTTAATCTAATTCGAGCAGTGGAGGTCGACCGGATCGATGCAGCTGTACTTGAACTAGAAAAGAGTCGATAACTAGCTTATACCAGAGTCACAGTGGAGGTCGGTCGGATCGATGCAGCCGTATGAACAGAAGTATAAGCCATGACGGTACTTATAGACAAGCCGGAGGTCAGCTGGACTAATGCAGCCCTGCTCGCTGAAGAACTCACCGAGATCTACTCTACTTCTACTCCTAAGGGTGGCTAGAGCAAAAAAAGTAAGTAACTTGTATTTGATTGATTGTATGTGTTTTACAATAGTCGGGGTCCAATATTTATACTTGGAACCTATGCATGAATCCTACTTAAGCATGACTCATTACAATCTTTGGCATAAGAGAAAACATTCCTAATTTAAGATAACTTGGACCCTAATCTTTCCCTTTTTGTAGAGTCCAACATGTTTTTTCCTGACGACAACCGCAACTTTTATCATTATCTGCTGGTGCTATCTGAAGAGAGCTAATTCTAGTACTGCATTCGAATCAGCTGATACCGACCTTTATGCAATTGATTCCTCGATGACATGATCTTGGGAGCTTTCGAGTTCCTGCAATTCTTCCCAAATTTTGGTGTAAACACCGCCCCACCTTGCTGTCGCACGTCCCTGTGCCCCTGCATCGATGGGAAGAGCTCGGGCACATTCCCCTCCACTCACGCTCACCCTCCGCTCTCTCTCTCTCTCGCTCTCTGTTCCCTCTCTCTCACTCTCTAGTGCTCGCATGGGCTGGGCGCGACCGCGTCTGCCATTGACGGCCAGGCAAAGCTCGCTGCCGCCACTGCTCCTGCCTCCTCCAACTTCCCACCACCCAACAAGCAGCCACACCTCCTTTCCCTTGCCGTGCCTCGCCTTCCATGCTCCTCACCATGGACGCTCACCGTTGTTTCCCCCACCATCACCGGAGCTACACCTCTGCATGCCATGCATGTGTGTGACCGAGCCGCCTTAGTCCGTCTCTGACCATGTTGAGTAGCCCTACGAATGCGCGCGGTCGATGTGGTGCACCACCGCCTCTTTCCCGCAGCCGAAGCTCCTCCAGCGCTAGTCCATCGGAGCCATCACTAGGCTGCCACCTATGCCCATGCCAGGGAGCCATGGTCGGCCTCAGTCTGGGCTGAGGCCACCCATGGGCGTGGCCCACCCTTATGCGGCCGTGACCTTTCCCCGTCGCTGGCCCGTCGGCCTCCTCTACTCTACCCGACGAGGAGAAGACGAAGGGGGACCTCGCGTAGGAATTTGATAAAAGGGAAGGACCTAACTATGAACCATAGACTCATATGAATAGTGCCTATATTGACCTGTTCACTATAATCAGCATTTGAAGGAAGTTCAGGGTCCTCGATGCAAATATATTTTAATTTATGGCTGAAACTTTGGAAAATCAAAATAAATTGTAGAAAAATCATAAAATAGAAAATGAGGACTTTTTGGAATCCTTGTGAGTATATCTACACATTAGAGTCATAATATAATATGTGTTAGTAGAAGGTTTCTGATGTTTTTATTTATTCTTATAAAGTGCTTTTGAAAATGCTTTTAAGTTGGACAGATGCATATCTTGAGTTATAGAAGTTAAAAAATGGTAATTCCAGTTGTGTTAATCTTGTGATGACATGCTCTATGTAATAAAAATATTAAGCAGCTAGTTGTGTACTATTTTTATAATGTTTTGATTTAATCTTTTTAAATAGGCCATTTGAGCATGTTTTGATTGCTATTCTCATATCTAAAGTTGTGGTACTCCAATTGTTGTGAAATTTTTATAGTAGGCTACTGATACTATATGTGTGCTATGGAAAAAATTTCATGTTCATTGGATGTAGTATGATTGAGTTATTGATTTTACTAGTTTAATGCTTGATAAATGGTTTTAAATAAGTTATAATTTTTATGTAGGTGTAAAAATTGGAAAATGTGGTTCCACTACCTTTGTATGATGTTGTGATACCATAATAATATATAATATGTCTATGTGTTTATAGAAAATGATGATCTTTAGATTTATCTTGCTTTTACATGTTTTCTTGCAATAGCAATTTGTCTTTTTCATAGTAATTAAATTATAAAATCTGAGTACGTGAAATTTGTGCAGTGGACATGTTTTAATAACATATACCACTCATAAAAATATCAGCCCCAAATTAGTTGTTCTCATACATCACTAAAATTTATATATATGTTTATTAGAACAAAAGATTAATAAAAGCATAATTGTAGATAAAGCTTGTAATTGTATTTGGTGATGCTTTGAGTGATTGCTGTTCAATAAAGTGTTGCTAAGTATGTTAGTGGTGGTTGAGATTCTTGAATGGCTCATGTGTGCATGCTCTTTGTTAGCAAAACAAGTGAAACATCAAATTGTTACATTCTGAAATGGCCACATATACATTATCTGTTGTGATGATAGGAGAGTTGTAGTGTTTTTCTCAGATTTCTAAAATGTCTGAGATCACTACTTTTGGTGATCTAGAACTCCAGTTATAGCTATTCAAAGTGGAATGATAGATTTCTGTCCAAATCTAGACAGAGATGCCTTCTTGGTGTTGTTTGACCTTGTTAGCTGTAGAATCATCTTAAAATGATAATGAGAATATTATAGATAACTTAATAAGCTTTCCATAAAGTTAATAATCATGTTTGCTGATTGTCTAGAACTCCAGTTATGCATTTCTAAATTTAATATCAGTTTTTGTCCATAGTTATATAAGCTCTTCTTCATGATGTATTTTGACCTTGTTATTTGTTGAATCAGCTTTTGGTGTTAATAACAAAGTTTTAGATAATTTCATTATCTTTCCATAAAGTCTTGAATCACACTTTTTGCATGAATATAACTTTGGGTATGATTAAAACAAGTGACTATGGTGCTGCTGTTCAAAATCGGTGTTTGTACCTAAAATTGTTTGCTTCACCTTGCTTTGCTTTGTGTGTTGCTAAGTGTGGCTCATGCCTTTGATGGTATTAAGTTAATATACCAAAAACCTTGTGAAACTTGTGTCATGATTGGTGCTACCTTCCTTGCTATCCTAGCATGATAGGTTGTGGGATGTTTAATTAAGTAACGTGGAGTGCTTATATATGTTCGGTGTAACCTTGTGCTCATCTTGAATACTTTTATGTGAGGCATCTCATATTGCCATTCTTCCCATTCATGCACTTGCATTGTTGCATCTCATCTAGGTACGCTAGATGCACCATGTGAAGGATGTGATGATGGAATCGAACCAGAAGACGATGTTGGAGGACCTATCCTAACGATGGAAGGACCCCTAGAGTACATGCCTGAATAGGAGATGATCACCAAGCGAGTGTCGTCTAACAAACACTAACCTAGTGTTGGATCCTAGGCAAGCCCCGAAGCATTCTAAGCCTCCTATGTTTTTACAAAGAGTAATATGCATCATAGGCCCTTGAACTTGTCTTAGGGTGCCACTTAGGTCCACAAACTCTCAAATCCTATTTCTGGCACCTTAATGTTGTTTAAGTATGCCACTTAGGTCCATAACTCATCGGAACAATGTTTTGGCCGACTTGACTTAGACAACGTGGCGCAAGCGCACGTGAACCGTGCGTTTTCTTATTAAAGAAATAGACCTTTCCTTCTCTCTCACGGCATGAACTGCATGGCATGAACCGGACGTCGCCGTAGGCGGTGCATGCCTCCATGTACCCGAGCTTCCACGAGGGCGTGGCCTCGCACCCCTCTAGGGTGCGCCTAAGCTCACCCACCTCATTCAGGAAGTGCATGTCCTCGGCACTAGCCATTGAGGTACTGGTCGTTGATGAACATGCACGGGAGCATGACGCCTACGAAGCTAGGCCCGAGGAGCTCCATGAGCTTGGCCTTGAAGACGGCGTGCATGGAGACATCGCGCTCGTCTAGGCGCACGCCGTAGCTATGCACGACGCAGCAGTCCATGAATGTCTTGCGCATGCTGTGGAGGCTCATGAAGTACACCACAGCCTTCCACTCACCTCCTGGTGGCCACAAGGGTGACACCAAGGTGATGGGCATGTCCATGTCGGCCTGCATCCACTACAGCAACAGCGGCGCCTCTAAGGCAAACTCTTGTGGGCAACTCATTGAGTGGTAGACTCTTGTACATGGTGCGCAGTGTTGGCACATCGTCCTCGAGCCCTGGCATGAGCTCCCACATGTTGATCACCTTGAGCTCATTGGGTGGCATTAGCATCGGCGTGCGGAGCTTCATGGGCGTGGTCATTGTCACCCTTCATCATCTCCTCCACCGACAGCATCGCATGCCTGCACGAGCCGGAGTGACGGGCGCTTCTGGTGAGGCTGAGGGTGTCGAGCATCAACATGGCCCTCAGCCACAGATGCTGACGGTCAATGGAGGGCAACGAGAAGCTCCACCATGCGTGGGCGTCAACACCGACCCACACCATGTCACGCCGTGCTTTGGTGGATGTCGCGCACCCCATTGCCGGATCACATCATGACGATGCAGGCTTGAGGAAGTCGATGTATGGTGCCCGCACGCGCTCAGCATGGGGCAGCGACATGCACGCCTCCCACTGCTTGCGGTCGTGGCCCTCACTAGCTGCACCCTCATTGTCTATGTTCGAGCTCGGCACCCCTAGTGGCTGCACAGCCGGGCGAGCTTGGCCCTAGCAACACTATATGGTTAGGATCAATCGACTGGTCCAAGGAATCGAGCTAACTCCCACCGTAGAGGCTTACCCCCAAGGATGCTCTATTTTGGCAGCGAGATGACCGGTAGCTTGGAAACTCCGAAATTGGCTGGGGATAGTGAACGGTTGAGGCTTGACGTGGTTTGGATGGCTAGGCAACTTTCATGGATACTCTCTAGTGCGAGGAATTGGACCGGGAGGCTTGGGGCAGCGTGAATTTGAAATGCGAAGAGGTGCGGTTTTTCTAAGCTACACCCGGTGGAGACAGCGTCAACTACTCTGGCTCGGTTAAGGCCAATAATGGCTGGAGCAGGGCATCCACTTACGAGCAGGCGAGCTAGGCATTGATGGTTCATCGTGACTCAGTTGGACAAAGGGCACTACCTCAGGCGGGTGTGAACGCACGCATGGCATAGCTCAGCAAAGTCGTGGCGGACGGTAGGGCAGTAGTGCGGCAGCGAGCCAGCGACATAGCGGTAGCGCGTAGCGAGACAAGTGCAGTAGCAGCAGTGCGAGCACATGCCATAATGGCGCTCGGACACTCGTCGAGCCATACGCCATCCGCCGTCTTTGAAAAGTACAGGAGAAAAGTACAGGGCGTGAGTTGTCATCCGCTCGCCAAGCCGTACGCCATATTTGAAGCTGCCTTCGGCCACGAGAAGTCCCATGGTGAGCTCGCTTTCATCTCCTCTTTCATCCCGTGATTTTACCAAGATGAATCATGGCCTGTATGCCCTTCTCTGTGTCCACCAGCGAGGTTTTGCCTTCGGCAATGGCCACCGCCGTACAAGCCAGTTAAAAACTAGGCTCACGCCCCAAACTAGGCTCACACGTGGCTCACGTGTGCTTGGACACAGTTAGTGCCACGCTGTCCATGCCATGTCGGCCAAAACGTTGTTCCGATGAGTTATGGACCTAAGTGGCATACTTAAACAACATTAGGGTGCCAGAAAGTACGATTTGAGAGTTTGTGGACCTAAGTGGCACCCCAAGACAAGTTCAAGGGCCTATGATGCATATTACTCTTTTACAAATATCACTTGAGTCCTTTATGTTTGATGCATTAGGATATAAGAGTTGATTGGAACGACTTGATGCATAGAACTACCTTGTCCAGAAATATACCTTGAACCCTATGTAGGTCTAGGATCGAATATATGCTTAGCAATGCTTAGACTGATAGAAGTTGGGTGATTTCCTATCATCTGCGAGATATAGGTGGATACCAAAGCACGGTTGGCTATATTTGCTATCGTGGAAATAACCATGTGTTGATAAGTAAAAGGAGACCAGGCGGGATTGTGATAGAGAAGCAACAAGGCATGAAGGTCTTGGTGCCTATTTATCCTCGTCTATGTTGATTAAGGACCGATTTGTTGTACTTCCTCATGTCATGTTGCACGCATGGCTAACACTTAGTTGGCCAGATAAGTCATTCCGACCACGAAGCCAAGTAGCTCAACTCAAGCCGAGACCTAGTAAGTGAAAGTGTGCACACTAGGGGCAGTAAGGATGTGAGGGGAGCTAGTGGCATGAGTCTAAGGGCAGGCCAAGCCTGAACTTCTTGGTAGACTGGTAGAATCTCTAAGGGTGTGGCGCTGATCGGGCCCTTGACTATACCTGAGTTGTACCGAAGGTGACCTAAGACTACCTTGGCATAGGTATGTCTAGGTTTGTGTTTGGAATAACTCCCTAGCTGGTTGGAATCGATTCAAGTCACCGTCTCTCTCGGATAGTGAGAACTTGACTGAGCAGCGGTAACATAGCATTAATTGATCGAACTTGATGGTTATGATGAATATAGAAATATTACACTGGCTATGGTTACTATTGCATGATACTAAATGATATTCCACATGTTTGGTATAGGTTAGTTGCTAATCTAGAGATGAATATATATAATTAATTTGGTTACCGAATTATAAAATGTATAGCTCAACTAGTGGCTTTTATGCAAATTTTGTCAAGCTAACTACACCTATAAAACCTTGCATACTCCTTGGAGTCAATTTATTTCTGGTTTATGATGGGTAAGTCTAGCTGAGTACATTTGAGTACTCAGGGTTTATCCCACCATGTTGCAGGTGAAGTTCTCGGCTTGCTGAAGATGGTGGCTAATTGCCGATGGGCTCAGTGACTCTAAATTTATTTCTCATCTATATGCTTTTATTAGAGGATGTCAGTTATGCTAGCAATGTATTTGGAACTTATATTAATGTAATCATTTGAAAGCTATGTTGTTTTCCATTAACCGGTTTTGAAACCCAAACTTGCACTATTATTTGTGAACCCATTTGTAATATTATTTGCGTTGCAACTCTATATATGTGATGTGTGTTTGCTTAATCATGTGATCTTGGTTATGATGTTGATTTACCGACGTCCTTCGTGACACTCGGTGGACTACCGGGTTTATATAAGTGAAAGTATGCGTGTGTCAATGTGTTAGCGGGGACAACCATACTTGATCTTGTATAAATTGGGTGGTTCTGTCACACCTAGCATCAGAGCAAGATTAAGCATAATATTGTCATGTACATAGTTTTAAAAACAAAGTTTTGGTTTTAAAAAGCCTATTTTGACTAAAACTTTAGCTACAGGCAAACTTGTCAAAACTAATTTGCAAAACTATGCTAGCGACAACCTCTAGTTAAGCCCAATTAAGGACTACTAGGTGGCTAAGTAAACTGATACAAACTATGGGAGATTTACTTAATTGTAATTTTTATTTCATCGTCCATACGACATGCTATTGTATGGATGCCATTCGCTTGAGTGGTAATGTATGGATCAATATACCTCTACACCCAGGTAAGATGGTGAGTGGCATGACGGCAAGATGTGAGCATGCGGTCAAAGGGGAGAGGTAGTTTTGATACTTAAGTATATATATCTCATATATATACAGAAGTATTTAATTGTGGGTTTGCTTTCGTACAACTATATATGCATATTCTATATGTATGTATAGACGTATTTACTTTTGGGTAGCTTTGATACGGAAGTATATATATGGGTATATATATATATATGGAAGTATTTAGCTTGCAACCTAGAGCCTAGACTTTCATTTCTACATATATAATTGTGGGGTTGGGCTGAAATGAAATCCTTCTGCAGGTACGCTAACCATGAATGCGTAGATTGAATGTAGCTGACGACTAGCTATATATCGAGAGAGTATGTGTTATGCCACCAACATAGAACGTGATTGCCACCTTAGGCTAGCAATTTTGTGAGGGTGAATAGGACAGTCATGCATCATGATTGTGCTTATGTATAAATATGCTTCCCTCACTTTGTCCTAATACTAAGTAACTTGTGATCAATGTGATGTTACTATCTTCCTTGTGTGAAGCTAGGTAAAATGCCTTGTTCCATGCCGCTTGAATAGCTATGCTTGAAGATAGTGTGTGATTAGCTTTGCCTTGTATGTTTGCTTCCAAAGGAAATAGATGACAAGTTAGTAGTTAGCAAAAACTTCACTCCTTTGAAAACTAAAACAGGTAGTGATACCTTGTTAGAAGCCTGCACATGCTTTTCTTTTAAATATAATGTTAGGTTCTTCCTTTCAAGTTATCTTCACATTAGTTCTTTAGATGTGTGGATGCTCATTATCTAGGTAGTGCCATAGCTGTCACCCCTTTGGTCCTCGGTAAGCATACGAGTGTTGAAGAGTGCTATCCTAGAACAGCGTCCAAGTTTGGATAATCTCATGGTTGTTGTCTCCAATTAAGTTCTCTCTTAGGAGCCTGAGCCTGTACACGTGGTTGCTAGCCCTTGAACATTGCACTACAAAGACCTATATCCATGCCTCTGCTTGACCTTAAGCCCAAGCTTAGTTCCCTTGAATGCTTGCATGTGTCGTGGATGTCTTGCTCCTATGTGTGAAGACCCTGCTCAAAAATCTTTGTCGGACCTCATTGCTCCTTCTCCTATAGATGATCTGGTGCAATGCTAATCTCTATCTGCCCTGGCTTTGGAACCTTTACCTCATAGATCATGTCATTGCTTTATCAACTCAATCCCTAGTCATTGTATCAGTTCTGTTCCTCGAATCTTGCTGGTTTTGTCTCCAACCCTTTTAAGTCTCTAGATGTTTATCAGTCTTGATCTCATGTTGTTGCTCAGCAAGACCAAATCTCATGTTAATCTTTATCTAGCAATCCCCTTTGTGGACACAAGGCGTATATGGAAATTAAGCAAGAGTCCCCTACTCAGTTGTCTTTGGCAATTAAGCTATGTTCTCTTGCATTGTGTTTTAATCTTTGGATCGCCCCCTTGTTGACTCCTAACCTTGTGACTACCTTTGCTTGCTATCCCTCCTTCGCATAGTGCTTGCTCCTATGCAAACCAATTTGTGCCATGTGAGATTTCTTGTAGGTTGTATGTTGGGTAATGGTGTCTTGGTTAATGACTAACGGTGCCGTGGTGGAACCTAGGGCCTCCTTGTGGCTAGCCGGCACATGGTTGTGCTACTGGGTGCGCGCTAGTATCGAGGTTTCTAATCATGATCCATTATGGAACTATGCCGATGTGTCATCTCATCGTGAGCTTTTCCTCCATTATCTCTCCTGATCCTATTAGAAGATCCCCATATCTTATCAGAAGATCCTTATATCGGACCAAAAGTAGTAAAGCTTCCTTCTGAAGATGTCCAGAGGATAACCTTGAAGAACAGGTCACTCACATAAACATTAATAGACTGCAAGAGGTGGCAGACAAGTGACTCTACTCTACTATCCCTGTAATGATGTCGGTCATCTAGTAAGCAACTTATGTCATCTCCATTGGATCAGAAAGGTGCACCACACTTAAGGTTGAACAAGTTATCAGTTGGATGATAAATGGACTAGGATATTATGTGCTGTAATAGGTCACCTAGTGCTCATGAACTTTCTATCCAAGTCTTGATCTTTATGTGCAATGTGATTTTGCAGTCAAAACCGACTTTCTTAAGTGACCCCTTTTCTGCTGACTTCCATGGTGACTGTCTGTTTGCACATCAAATACAATTGTTGCCGTCAAAAAGGAACTTTTGGAGCTTTTAATGTTGAGAGACAACTAATTAGTTACCAATAGGAAAGTTAAGTTATAGCTAGGTAATAACTCTTTGGTAGATCCGAAGGCTAGATCTCACAGAACAATGTTAAGCAAAGAAACAGCAAAGCCGGTCAGCGATGCCAGTACTACTTTCTTCTCCAAGCCCTATGTCATCAAGTCAATTCCATCTTGGACAATCACACAAGTAATGCAAGATACTATATTGGCTAGGTAAAGAGCTAGAGAAAGCACGTCCCTAGTCTTGGTCCGCATCATTATGTATATGGTGCTATCAAAGGATTTGTTTAGGACTCTATTGGATAAAGCATAGAAGGGTAGTTAGCAATGGTCCCTTATCTTTGTAGGATTGCCCCTCCACGTGAAGTATGCATTGTGCCCTATAAAAATAGCCCACCAGTCCAATGCTTGTGCATTGTTGAGCTAGTGCCTAAATCAACGGTTGAAGCTGTTCCCTTGGAAGCATATGAGGAAAACCCTAGACTCCATCCTCAGCGAGAAAGCTACCGCTGTCATAAAAAGAGTTAAAGACTACGAACACACTTCCCAATGTGTAAATCAGAGGAAAAGAAGAGCGGGAAATCTATCGAGATTTCACGGCACTCCAACTTCGAAAGTTAGCTCTATTCTGTGAGTATCAGCGTAACTATTCTGTTGGGACTGAGCCACTCTCAAGTTGTCTCTAATCATTCTCACTTGTTCTTCTACGTCTCTAAGGACATCGGGTCCAAACACTTGAGTTCCACTAGTCTGATTCCATAACAAAGGTGTTCTACATTTACGTCCATACAACGCCTCAAAAGGTGCCATCTTGAAACTCTTCTGGTAACTGTTGTTGTACGAGAACTCAGCATATGGTAAACTCTTGTCCCAACTAGTACCATACTGTAGTGCACAAGCTCTCAACATAACTTCCAAAATATGGTTGATCCTTTCAGTCTGTCCATCAGTTTGTGGGTGGTAAGCAGAACTGAAATTCAACTTTGTCCCCAAAGATCTATGTACTTTCTACTAGAATTGCGACGTAAACTGAGTGCCTCTATTAGACGCAATTTTCTTGGTAACACCATGTAAGCACACTATCCTTTCCATGTACAACTCTGCTAGCCTTGCACCTATATAGGTAGTCTTGACTGGTAGAAAGTGAACAACCTTGGTGAGTCGATCCACTATTACCCATATTGAATCATAACCTCTTTGAGTGCAGGGCAAACCTACGATAAAATCCATACCAACTTCTTCCCATTTCCATTCAGGAATCTTCATTAGTTGTAGCAACCCTATAGGTCTTTGATGCTCAGCTTTCACTCTTTGACAAATGTCACACAAAGCCACATACTCTGCCACATCTCTCTTCAAACCATACCATCAATACTTCTCTTTGAAATCCAAATACATCTTGGTACTTTCGGGATGTATAGAATAAGCAGACTCATGTGCCTCTTGTAGAATTGCATCATGGATAGCCTTCACTTCAGGTACACATATCCTTTTCCCGAAACAAAGAGTACCATTCTCATCCATCTTGAATCCTGGTGCCTTTCCAAGCACTACATTCTCTGCTATCTCCTTAAGTTTTTCATCCTCCAATTGACCTTTGCATATCTCTTGCTCCAATGTATGCTCTATCACCAATTCCATTGCATTAGTGACAAAACTCAGGTTGAGATACTCCATTTCAGCACACAACTCTACTGACAAAAATGTCATTCGAAGCCCATTGACATAACTGTTCCTACTAAGTGCATTAGCTACGACACTTGCTTTTCCTGGATGATAATGCACTTCCAAATCATATTCTTTCATCAATTCTAACCAACGACATTGTCTCAGATTTAGATCTGACTAGGTAAAGATATACTTCATACTCTTGTGATCTTTATAAATATCACTCATATGGCCAATTAGATAATGTCTCTAGATTTTCAAAGCATGAACCACAGCTACCAATTCCAAGTCATGAGTAGGGTAGTTCAACTCATGCTTCCTCAATTGTCTAGATGCATATGCCACTACTCTTCCTTCTTGCATAAGCACACATCTAAGGCCCAAATAGGATGCATCACAATATATAGAGAAGTTCTTGCTTAAGTCAGGCAAAATCAATACTGGAGCTATAGTCAATCTCTTCTTTAGCTCATTAAAGTTTGCCTGGCATTTATTAGACCATACAAATTTAGCATTCTTTTCCAATAAATCTGTCATAGGCTTAGCAAGCTTGGAAAAACCTTCATGAATCTCCTATAGTATCCAGCCAATCCCAAAAAGCTATGAATCTCACTTACATTGGTTGGTGGTTTCTATTTCAATACATCTTGCACTTTGCCTGGATCCACTGCTATTCCACCATTGGAGACAACATGACCCAGAAAAGAGACATGCTTCAACAAAAACTCACACTTGCTCTGCTTAGCGTACAACTTATGTTCTCTAAGCTTTTGCAAGACCAACCTTATATGTTCAACATGTTCTTCTTCAGTCTTGGAGAATATCAGTATGTCATCAATGAATACCACCACAAATTTATCAAGAAACTCCATGAACACCTTATTCATCAGATACATGAAGTATGTAGGTGCATTGGTCAATCCAAAAGACATAACGGTATACTCATACAAGCCATACCGTGTAGTGAATGTTGTCTTGGGTATGTCCGAGTTTTGAATCTTAAGCTGGTGGTAACCTGAGCGGAGATCAATCTTGGAGAACACATAGGCTCCTCTCAACTGATCAAACAAATCATCAATCCTAGGCAAAGTGTATTTATTCTTGATAGTAACCTCATTAAGTGAATGGTAATATACACACATCCGTTGGCTACCATCCTTTTTATCCACAAAGATCATAGGTGCTCCCCATGGGGAAGAACTAGGGCGTATGAAACCTTTTTCTTGCAACTCTTTTAGTTGTTTCTTAAGCTCTTCTAATTCATTAACCCCCACTCTATATGGACGTTTAGCTATTAGTGTAGTTCCAGGTAATAATTCAATAATGAATTCAATGTCACGGTCAGGTGGCATACCTGACAAGTTATCAAGGAAGACATCTAGGAACTCCTCCACAACACGATCTTGTTTATTAGCATCACCATCCAGCTGGTTCACAGTGGCTGTTGGCTGAGCTTGCACTACCAGTTCTACACAGGTCCTATCTCCATTGGGTGATGTCACAACAATAGATCTCTCCTAACATTGAATCACTGCTCGGTGTTGTTTCATCCAATCCATTCCTAGAATAAGATCAATTCCCGCTGTTCTCAACACAATAGGTTTCACTTTGAAGTCTACCCCCCTTAAGGAAATGCTAGTTGAGGGACTCCAATAAGAAGCTGGCATGCTACCTCCCGATGAATTTACTAGTATGGGGATTTTCATGGCACATAAAGGTATGCTATGCATTCTAACAAAAGCTTGGGAAATAAAAGAATGTGAAGCACCAGAATCAAAAAGTATTGTAGCAGAGATATAGTTGACACTGAACGTACCCAACATGACCTCCAGTGTCTCCTGAGCTACATCAGATTACACATAGTTCACTTTAGTAGTGTGAGGTGGTCGGGCGTTGAACTTCGGATTGTCATTCTGGTTCTGAGGAGCTTGCTGGTTCTACTTCTTTGGACACTGATGAGCATAGTGACCTACTTCTCCATAGTGGTAGCATGCATTGGGGTTATTGGTTGCACCACTCTTCATAGGAGCATTGTTGGGCATTCCCTGGCGTGATGCCAAATTGTCGGTCTGTTGCTGGGGGTGCTAATTACCAAATTGTTGCTGGTACTGAGGGCGCTGCTGGAACTGATTACGCTGAGGATACTGACCACAGTTTCCATGGTTAGATGGTCCTTGATTCCTTTGCTGAAAACCCTGCTAGGGATAGGCATGCGGGCGGGTGTTGCTTCCAGAAGCTTGCCCTTGAAGTCTCCTCTTCTTGGTTTCCATCTCTTTGTGCTTATCGTCAATCACAATAGCGCGGTTCACCAAGGACTGAAAAGTTAGGGTAGGTGTTGGACATCAGCTGGAGCTGCAATCCATCATAAAGTCCCTTGAGGAAATGGCATTGCTTCTCCTTGTCCTTAGCTACATCATTTGGAGCATAGTGTGATAATTGAGCAAACTTGTCACGATACTCCGCCATAGTCATGGATCCTTGCTTAAGGGACCTGAATTCCTCCTGCTTCAATTCCACGAGTCCATCAGGGATATGATAAGACCAGAAATTATCCCTGAATTCCCGCCAGGTGATAGCAGGAGCATCGTTGGGGCGTCCATACTGGAAAGAATCCCACCAATCCTGAGCTACTCCCTGGAGTTGACCAGAAGCATACAACACCTTCTCAAGATCATTGCATTGTGCTATGTTATGTTGCTTTTCCATAGCACGCAACCAATCGTCTGCCTCCAAGGGGTCTAAGGCGTGAGTGAACACCGGAGGGCAACCCTTCATGAATTCTCCACGCTTGTCTCTGACCTGAACAGGCGGTGGTCCTCTTGTAGGTTCATTATCCAAGCGTTGCATCATGGCTTGCATCAACTGCGCTTGCATTCCCATCAATTGTTCCATAGTCACTGGTGGCGGTGGTGGTGGATTTATGAGAGCATCACGTCCATGACCATGGCCTCTGCCTCTTCCTCCTCTTGCGGCCATCTGTTTTCCAACAAATGGGCAAAATTTTAGAGATTTCCAAATTATAGAGAGCTTATAAAAGATAATGAACAATGCTGAAAACTTTCTGGACAAGATTCAATTGCAGCAGTTCGGTAAATCTGTCATAACTTGAGTTTTAGAGATCCCACAGAGGTGTACCAAGAAAGGTTGGAAAGCTTAGGGGATTAGCTACAACCTTTATTTAGAACACTTTTACAGATTCTAGTGTATACATGGTCAAAAACAGAGCTAAACCGAATCTGTTCTGGTTTCCAGTGTGCGCAGAAATATCAACTTGTGATAACTAGATCTCACAAACCTGAACAGATATTGACGTGATTCTAGAAACATTTGAAAGATACAGAAGTCTAGTTATCTCCACAAAAATTTCAGAATTTTTGGCAGCCCAGATTTTGAGATACAAGATAAAGAACACAGGCTGCTCTAGAAAACAGCACAGCAGAGATAAGATAAAGCAAACCCATCTGCATTAAGACTTCATCTAAACTTAAGGTTCAAATCTATGGAATTTTGTGGACATACCCACAAACCTCCAGCAATCAAACAAACTCCAAATCATCGAAGTTCACAATTAAAACATCCAAGCACTAAAGTTCACAAAGACGAAACAAGACTAGACATGACACACGAACTAACAACGTAGTAACTTTAAACAAGGAACCTAACACCTACGGGGCGGTGTCAATCATGATGAATGACCGGCGCTTCTTCTTGTAGATCAGTGGCAGCCCAAGTTGAGCACGCAGTTCATCAACTTGCTTCTGGAGGCCCCTCTTGGGCCTCTACGATGCTCGCAGCTCTCCCTTGAACTCTTCATCTACCCCTGCATGGCATGGACATGTTGCACAGTAGCTTCCAGAGTTGGATCACCTTCTGGTGGTGCCAGGACCTACCAATTACCCTCATGATCATTGCGAGGAAGGAACCTAAAACGATCCTCCTTCATGGCCTCAAAACGACGACCATGGTAGTAGATGTAGGCGTCCTGCGCTGCATCTTCCATGCCATCCAATGCATGGGCCCGTCTGGCAGTGGCACGATGAACAGTCTCCACCTCATGTCCATTCTTTATGTCATACCAGGCGGTGACAACTAGCTCTACCTTCCAAAAGGTTGCCTCCAAAGGATGCTGGTACTCTACACAGTGATAGTTGATGGAGGCATGCAGATCAGGGTAGTAGTCATCCAGCACATGAGTAAGGAGGGTGTGGTAGTAGGTCGTCTCCGGGGCTGGCTTGAAGTAGTATTTGCACTTCCAGCCTATCTCGTCATCCACCACAGGGACAACTAGGGATGGCACAGGCGTAGGTGAAGTAGCTGATGACTCCGCTGGGGTAGCTACAGTAGCATAGACAGGTGCAATAGCTAGAGTAGGAGCAGGTGCAGGTGTCGGGGTAGCCATCCACTCCTCCTCATCCTCGATCAAGGGTTCCACCTCATCATCGGAGATGATCACAATCTCCTTCTCCGCCTATGGAGCACGGGGGGCGAACATGGCATGGTAGCCTGCAGTGCTGAGGCGGGTGGTCTTCGGGTTACGAGACATCTATAGATTTAGAGTAAGATAGAATTAGAATAAAAAATTTTATATAATAGATTAAGGTATGAATAGCATAAATACTTTAATAAAATAACAAGAATGAGACAGTAAGCAGGAAACCAGTGGAGCAAAGATGCTAAAACGACCATTTCTAACTAGGCTTGTGTCCTATAGTCAACACGTCTCTGATACCAATTTGTCACACCCAATTTTAAGGATAAAATTGAATGCACTAAACTCATGTGTGCCCAGGGATCAGTCACACACACAAGTTGACAAATTATAAGAAGTATCATCACGGTGTATCTTACATCACGATTAATAACATCACATAGTCCTACACAACACAGCGGAAAGTAAAAAGATAGCTCTCTCGTGGTAGCTCCAACATAGGGACGGTCAACTAGTTGACCACAAGCCTAATAGTCCTCAGGAAACTCCTCATACACGTTGTCATCTATTACCCATCCAGGGTTTTTATCCAAATATAGAAAGTAAACAAGCGTAAGTACTTCCCATACTTAACAAGTTAACATGGGGTTATGAAAACTCAAAAAGGATGACACTGGCTTACTACAGTTAGCACTTTTAGTAGGTCAAGATTTTATCATCAACTATTATCAAGTTATGCTTAAGCTCCCATTTAAACCCACATAATCAGATATCAGTATCAATTGTATCATATTATCATCATAGAACATCATAAATGAACAACAATAAATAACCAATTATTCTGTAAGTTTTCCGGGCCGCTCATGACCGTGAGAACGACTGTTATAACAGTTTGTAACCCTCTGCAGAGGTTGTGCACATTCATTGCGAGTCGTGATTCCCATATGTCCGGGTTAATTACTCCCATATCACTGCCAAGGTGAGCGGGTGGGGTACATTATGAAGTCATTTCTTAGGTTTCTCTAACAAGTTAGGGCCACTAGGTTTCCTTGGTAGGCAGATGTAGGAACCCCCCCCTTTCCTATGGCACAAATCCTTTGCGGCTATACACATAAGAATAGGGGCAGTCCTATACCGAACGTGGCAAGCCCTTTTTGTGCCATAAAGGTAACCTCTAACAAGCTAGAAAAGGTCCTATTACTAAGCTAATGTCAGAGTCATATGACCCTCATGGTTGCACTATCCGTCCCAGCTTTTGCCGATAGATAAGTCCTTATGGAGGGCCGAGAGCATCATGATCGAAAGTCATTTTCTCCTTAGCCCTATAATTCAGTTGTTTAAAAGTCAATTTTACCCTTTCATTCCATAGGACCATTATTTCATTATGTAGATCATGTATAGTTACTTTGAGCGCTAGCAAACTACCCATATGCATATAACCCATAGGAGAACAAGGAACAGGATAATCAAACACTAGGATGTCCTTACGGGTATCAAAATTAGACACATGCAAATGAGTAATTAATAAATGTGAATAGGCATCAAGGTAGATCCCCTACTATACTTGCCTTGGTTAGCAAACTCCTGCTAGTCCTGCTGGCCGTCGAAGAACTCTTGGTCTCCAACGTTCTCCTCACCGTCTAAACGTGACCAACACGACAACATACAACATTCCAAAGGCATTCATGCAAAGCAAACAATCCTATAATCAGAATAGTACACCAGCAGTATAGAAAACAAGATAAAATGTTTATGAAAAGAATCTATGTCTCGCTACGATCACGTCAACGCGAAGTTCACGAAAATCAGAGCTAAAACGCAAGTTATAATTTAAACATGATTTCCTATAGCAAATTAATTAAGTAAACCTAACCATGAAATTTAAAAGTTGCAAACATGATTAACAGTGGTACTAACACATAGATTATGCAATTACAAAACTAACGCAATTTAAACGGGTTGATTCGGAGCTAAAATGAAGTTTTTATGAGCAAAACAAATCCAGTGGCATTTTTGTAAATAGGATGAACTATTTTCAGATTAAATAAATCAATTTCGGAATAATTAAACAGCTGAGGACTATGGGTTCTAAATCACAAAACCTGAGGGTCTCTTTTGCAAAAGGACCCATGAAGGGGTATCGACCACTCTAGGCCGTTGGATTGGAAATGAACGGCTCGGATTAGATCTAGGAGGGAGAGAGAGGAGGTAGCGGCCGGGAACAGTGCTTCGGCAGCGGAGCACCATGGCTGGCGGCAAGGAGGTCACCGGCGAGCGGGTAACTTGGCCTACGAGCCTCGGTTTGCACATCCGAGAGCACCGGGGGAGAGAGGGGGTGCAGGCCAACTCGTCTAGGCCGAGAGAGCGGCCGGTGGACGCGGCTGAGGCGGAGGTCGCCATGGCCGGCGGCAAGGAGCTCCAGGCGCTCTCGTGTAGGGCCCTAGAGGCCAAGAAACAAGAAATAAATGGCATGGGAAGAAAGAGGGAAGCAAAGGGGTTCTCATCGCGGGGAAAATGGAGGCGGAGGCATCTCGGGGACGGCTGCCCACGCGGAGGGGCGAATGGTGGACCTTGGCTCGTCTGTGCGGTGATTTTCGGCTTCCACAGCACTCAGCGAGTGTGAAACTGGAGCGGGGAGGCAGCAGGGAGGATGGCGGAGAGTCTTGGCTCCCTTTTGTAGAGGCCGGGCACGGGGGGACGCTCCCATGACGTGCGACGTGGGCGCGGAGCGACGGTTGCGGCCTGACGCGTGCGGTGCGGGAGGTTGGGGATGGCGCTGACACGTGGGCCCGAGAGGTCAGCGGCAAAGCAGGAGGGGAAAGGGGCGCGGCAGTGGTGGTTGTTAGCCCACCCGAGTGGGCTGGCCTAGGAAGGAAAAACGGAGAAGGGAACGGGAGGAGGCGAGCGGGCCTGGGAAGCAGGCCGTCGCGGTGAGCAAGGGAGAAGGCTGTGCTAGCTGGCACGGAGGTGTTGGGCCAGCAGCCAACATGGCCAGTGGGAGGGAGAAGACTAGTGGGCCAAAAGCAAGGGAAAGAAAAGGAAAAGAAAATTTATTTCTTTTCAATTTTTCCCAAAGCAATTCAAAATACAATTTCAACTCAATTCGAAATCCGACTTCAAATCAAGCAATATAAAATATCATGCAATAGCATGAATGCACACTCATTGATGTTGACCTTATATTTGGTTTTATTTTTTTTATATAATTATTATTTCCTAAATTCAAATTCCCACAATATGCAGAATTAATCACTTTCTCCTATTTCCAAAAATATGCAAAAATTTAGGGTGTTACAAGCCTTCACTAAAAGACTTGGTATTTGGCCAAGCCAAAATAAATGAAAGTCTAACTAAAAAGCTTACAACCAATGATAAAATTCTTGAAAATATAAATTTTCAAATTGATGGCTTAACTTCTGCTGTTAAAAAACAATTGAGTTTTAATAAAATGATAGAAACACAACTAGCTCAAATAGCTTCTGCAATTCTTGTAGATAGTCATGGAAAAATTCCTGCTCAACCTAAAAATTCTCGTGAAAATGTAAAAGCAATGACCACGAGGGGTGGTAAGACCACTCATGATCCACCAAACCCTAACCAATCTATAGGAAAGGCAAAAGAGCGCCTAGGAGGCCGAACCTTTGACAAAAGAAAAAGAACAAGAAGAGGAGACGACACCAAAGGACTTTGTTGACACCAACTACCTGTCATCTCCCACAAGGAACCGCAAGCAAGCAGTGGACGAGCAATTCGCTTGTTTTGTTCAGATGATCGAGAAGATACATGAAAGTGTCCCCCTAATGGACGTGTTGCATGTACCTTCCTACACCAAGTACATCAAGGAGATCATCAACAACAAGCGACCACTAAAATCCAAGGAGGTCGTCAAGCTGATAGAAGAGTGTAGCACTGCTTTACTCGACTTTCCTGAAAAGAAAAAGGATCCTAGGTGCCCCACAATCTCATGTTCCATTGGGATCTAGTACTTGGACCATGCCTTGTGTAACCTTGGGGCTAGCGTAAGCCTTATGCCTAAAGCTCACTCATTTTGTTGAGATGATCGAGAAGATACATGTAAGCGTCCCCCTAATGGACATGTTGCATGTACCTTCCTACACAAAGTACATCAAGGATATCATGAATAACAAGCGACCACTACCATCCAAGGAGGTCATCAAGCTGACAGAAGAGTGTAGCACTGCTTTACTCAACTTTCCTGAAAAGAAAAAGGATCCTGGGTGCCCCACAATCTCATGTTCCATCAGGATCTAGTACTTCGACCATGCCTTTTGCAACCTTGGGGCTAGCGTAAGTGTTATGCCTAAAGCTATCTTCGACAAGCTAAACCTCTTGCAATTGACGCCAACACCAATGATACTTTAGCTGGCCGATTCAACGGTCCGCTACCCGGTAGGGATAGCTGAACATATTCTGGTGAAAATCTAGGATTGCTACATCCCTATCGACTTTGTGGTGCTCAACATGGAGGTCACTAAAGAATCAACCGTCATCCTTGGGCGATCCTTCTTAAGCACTGCAGGAGCTCAAATTGATGTTGGAGCTGGAGAAATCTACTTCAATATCCATGGTAACGAAGAAAAATTCACATTCAGGCCCAGGAAGGAGCAATGCTCCATGATCTATATCAAATACGGGCCAAACCCACAAGGCCTAAGGGAGGTCCATATCCAACCTAAAATGGTGGAAAGGCCTATGAAAAACAAAAAAGAAATAAAAAAGAAGCTAGAGAAGAAAAAAGTTAAAAAATGACAAAAGAAAAGATCCCAAAAGTCGTTCCCACACCACCAAAGAAGAACAAGCCGGTGTGGAAACCCAAAGATGCTCTGAAGGCCACCATCACACCACCAAGAACAAACAAGATGGTGTGGAGGCCAAAGAAAGAGCAGCCCTCCACATCCACTTCTCCGGGATCGGGCGCTCCATCAACAAGCAAGAAATGAACGGAGAATGGTCCTACTCATTGGGCCTGAAAAGGTGAGTCCTTACCAAAGGTAAATTGATAGTTATCTTTATAATCATACTAAAATTTTGAATTTCTAGTTTATATATTAATAAATGAAAATGATAATAATAAAGTTTACCTCTTTACCTCTATTTCCATTAAATAAATCCCGCTTGTTCTATACAAAGTATACTTTAGTTTGAGGCATGGTTAGTATAGGATCGTGTCTTCGTAGGCTTTTTAAAATTAAGCAGGGTGCTTAGGTTATTCAGCCTATGTTGATTAGATAATTAATTATTGAACCAAAAATACTTAGTATGAACATTAGTCGATACACTAAATCAAAATAAAATAACCTACCTTGAAGTCATCATCTGGCAATGAGCAAGCTTGGGGGAGGACCCCCCGCAGAGGTAAGTAGTATCTTTTATTTTCAGCATTTTAATTTTCACATTATTTATTTTCTGCATTTAATGGGTTTAAAATGCATAAACATTTTAAAACAAACTAGCCCAAGAAACAACCATGTAAAGGGATCAAACAGGTATGGCAGGTAGAAGCATCAACATCCACATCTACTTCTTCTAACACGGATGAACCTCCATCAAGCAAAAAGTGAAAGGAGAAGGGTCCTGCTTATTGGACTTTAAAATGGTGAGTCCTTGCTAATGGTAAATCGGTAGGTATCCTTCGTATTTCTGATTTAAAAGTGGCCTAAAATTATTAGAAAATAAAACTATAATAATAATTAAAAAAAATTCTTTAGTTCTCTTATTCACCATTCAATGTCTTCGCCTCCGTTGGATGAATCTTGTTTATCTTCTCATGCTTCCTTTCTCTACACTGGTATGTTTTGGTTTGGGGATTGGTCATACATCTTTTGAATTAAGCATGGTGCTTAGGTTAATATGCCTGCCTTAATCAAATTAGACATGGCTTCTAGTTTGCTCATTGAACCAAAACTGCTAGTGTAGAGTTTGGTTGATCATATGGACTGACCCTTGCAGGAATTTATCAACTTCATGAGGGTAAGTCTTTGAGATGACAACTGAGAGGAAAACTTGTTTGGGATTAAAATTATAATAATAATAATAATTAAGACAATAATGATGATAATAATAATAAAAACTTTTGACCCCAAGTATGGTTGTCTTGTTATCTTGATGGCACCATAAGACAAGCTTGGGGGAGAGCCTCCTAGCACGCTCAAAAGGAGGCCATGAATCACAAATCGGGCCACAGTGTCCACCAACTACCAGTGTTCCTTGCTAAACCACAAACCATAAGTTAGGAGCTAGCTTAGTGGAGGACTCCCATAGAGATAACTTGTATCTAACATTTCTTTTAGTTATTTTATTATCTTAAAAATGATGAGATATGACTCAAAAATGATTTTCACTCTCATATGTGACTTAAGAATGTTTAGTTTCTCCTTTGTTGAAATAATGAATAGTTGCTCTGTCTATAATTCATCTGTGCCTAGGCTGTAACTTAGTATTCTCCAAGATTTAAGTTGGATGGCTAAAAATATCTCATCCTAAAAACTTAGAACTTGTGGGATGCAAAAGCATGATCCTTTTCTAACTTGTTGCAAGTTATAATATGGTAAATAGGATATGCTATGACTTTGTTCTAAGAGAAACTTGACATCTGGAGTTTCTTTTAAAAATGCTAAAATCAAAAGTTCCTCAATGATTATGAATTCCTACCACGACCATATGACATGATTCAAATTTAAAACCTTAGTCATATGCTACTTATATTCACATTGAGTTTTGTCAAATTGTTATGACCCTTGTTGAGATTCTCGTCATGCACCCATGATCAAGATTCACGTACAACCACATATAAAAATGCTAACTATTACACTGAGAGTTACGCAAAAACATGTTTTCCATCCACCTAAAATAAAAACTCCATTCATTTGTCATTAGTCTTTCTCTCCAAAGTTTTCATATGCCAACAAAAAGTATGGGGCTATGCTAAAAAAAGAAGAGAGACACATGAAGCTCTCAAAATAGTAAAAGAAAAGAAGAAAAAGAAAGGAGCACATGAAGGTTCCAAAGTATTGAAAAAAGAGAAATATAGCCCATACTTCCAAGGCAATTATCAAAAGAGAGAAAGTCATCATCAAAGGAGTACAAAAAATATTAGGATTAGGAAAATATTCCACACACTTACACATTTTGATCAAAGTGTATGACTTGAATCTCCTTGGATCTGGTTTTTGACTTAGCAATATATATGATGTAAGTATGCCTCTCATTCGTACCTACCTAAAACTCCACTCAAAGCTTTTAGAGATAGAATGAAAAGAAGGCAAAACAATCAAATGCCTTGATGAGGATCATACACATTGAGCGATCAAGTGAATACTTTGAGGAACTTATGTTTTATTTTGCAAAACTCATAAAAACTCTAGATAGAAGGTTGATCAAAGATTGAATGATTGGTAATTCTTTTAAAACCGTTCTATCTTGCAACCACCTAAGACTTGAAAACGCAATAAGCCCCACATGGATTACATTAAAAGGGTAGATAGAATGCCAACTTATTTAAATTGAGGAAGAATACTTTTTTATAGGCATGGCACCTGTAAATTATATTCATCATCGTAGTAACTACTGATCAATAACCAATAACTTAGCTATTTGCTCGGGACGAGTAAAGGTTATGCTTGGGGAATCTTGTTGGCAGTCTTAACCGTTCAAATCCGACCACCAATTAAGACACAAAAAGAGGAGAAATAAGCAATCTTGATCACATATGCATTTACAACTAACCAAGTTCCATATGCATTTTTAGAACATTATTTTGCAGGTCACAAACACAAATACATGGAATAATTCACCAAAAGGCGCTTTTCGACACTGATTTGCGCAAAGAAACAAGGGAGATGCCCATCAAATCAATTCAAATGGGGCAAAACCCCTGCCAGGCGAAGGCGGTGGTGAGAGGCCACGGTCATGGGGCGCCCGACCCCTTGCCGGTGCTGCTCAGCCCCTCCTTTGATAGGTGGTGGCATGCCACCATGCTAAGGCGGTGCAGCCTAGAGTTTCGCGCCAAGAATTGACGAAGCACCGCTTAAGTTCCTATATAAATAGAGGGTTCCCCCGCCTCTCTCAACACACTCACCTTGAGCATCACCTCACACACCTCAGTCTCTAGTAGTAGTAGCTTTGATTTTTAGTAGCTTTAGAGCAAGGCAAAGCTACCTTGGAGACCTTGGCTCCTTGGAAGAAGAGACCTTTGGGTAGGAATAGAGATATGAGTTCTTCCAAAGTTATGCTCTCATATGATATTTATAGTCATACTTATGAACTAGAGTATAGTTATCGTGTTATAATCTTGATATATGAACTAGTCTATAGTTTGTATGTCATGAAAGTAGCACACATGACTTTATGCTTAAACTCTCATATAAGATGGTTGTTCATTGTGCTGTTAGGTGTGCCCAAGTTCTTTACCTGTCGATCCATAGGGTCGGGGACCCAGGGGGATTTGGGTAGTTTCTATACACAAGCGTGGTGCTTGGGTATGGAGAGATAGGTGAATGCATTGTCCCTTTCCACGGTTGAGGGGTAGGTGACAGATGGTGACATCCCTATTCATCCCGTATAATCCCCCACGTTCGACTGGGGTGTAGGAGTCAAAATTGTCACATGAGGTTGCTGGTAGACCAGTACTCGCTAGCCTCCTGACCTACTTCACACTTAGCCCTAAAACTAATTATGTAACTTGTATGATCATTAACTAATCTTTGTATGACTATACTAGACCAATGCTTGCTCGACTTAGATTATTCTTTTATTCTTTATTTTCTATTTTATCCTTTGAGGAATGTCAAGTTTGTGTCCACTATCTTGAATTCACAGTTTTTACCCTTGGTATAAACAATTGGTGTACTTGCAAGCATTATTATTCAAGTTCATATCCATACTAGACTCTTAATCAAATGCCTTCCTTTGGGAAAATATAAATATCGATACCCTTAATACTTCTGGGTGAAATGCTACAATGATAGCTCCGTGCGCTTGTGGATAAATATCTAAAATTGTTAAGGACCTATCAAGGCTATTACTTAGTGGCACTGCTAATCATTAGTGATGACGCTAAGAAATACCGACAAGCATTTCTAGCGCCATTGCTAGGGATGGATTCTATCACCATACTTGGTGATTGCGTTTAGAAATGACTGTAGTGGACATCCTCAATGCCACATGATCTAGGAGGTCACGCACCCCTAAATCAGCATGCAAGAGTGACCCATCATGAACGTGACCCCGTGTCATGCTTAGGAAACCAACTCTTGGGTCGGTCCTTAGATGGGCTTGATGCCACAAAGGGATAGGAGTAGGATGATATGGCCCCCCGCAACTCTAATTGGTGGTGCAAAGCCACATGACTATCTCACCCTGTGTTCGAGTCGTCTGCTTCGAAGTCACCTAGGTTGACCCCCTTTGGGGGAGGCATCTTGCCCTCTGGCTGCTGTGGACACAGTCGGGGACCAATGGGCTTGATGGCCGATGATTTATGGGATGTCTCTTGATGAGGCATAGCCGAACTATAGGTTGATTGGGGAGGATATTGGATCCTACTCGAATTACCCATCGACCCCGACGAGGCACACTGCTCCGACCGCATGGTAACGGTGGACAAGCCTCTCCTCACATGGGGCAAAAACTGAAACCTACATGTAACAAGGCAGTACGACCCTTCAGGGTTGAGAAAGGGAAGCGGGAGGAAGCTTGAGCCAGGCCCGAGTGGAACTAGAACCAAGCTGCAGATGATTCCTCCCCATGTCCTAAAACCATGAGTTGAAGCCAGACTGTGAAGCCTCTCATAGCCATGAGAGCGGGCGACCCTTTTAGGAGGGATCATCACCATGGGCTGCTAAAGGTCACACAACAATGCCTTCCTTGTGAAGTGACATATGGGATGAGAGGTCCAAGGTCACTCGACAACCTCACCACCCTGCAAGGCGAGAGGCCAATGACTCACTCGAAGCCTGCATCCTTGAGCTCACCGACACTCGGGAGGGGAGGTCCATGGTCGCTCGATGACCTTGTCGCCCTACATGGTGAGAGAGGCCAATGACTCACCCAAAACCTACACCCTCAAGCTCATAGACACTCAATAAGAGAGGTCCAAGGTCGCTCGACGACCTCATTGCCCTATGCGGCGAGAGGCCAATGACTCACTCGAAGCCTACATGCTTGAGCTCACCGACACTAGGGAGGGGAGGTCCAAGGTCGCTCGATGACCTCATTGCCCTACACGGTGAGAGGCCAATGACTCACCTAAAACCTACACCCTCAAGATCGTAGACACTCAGCAGGAGAGGTCTAAGGTCGCTCGATGACTTCACCACCCTACGCATTGAGAGGCCAATGACTCACTCGAAGCCTACATCCTCGAGCTTACCAACACTCAGGAGGGGAGGTCCAAGGTCGCTCGACGACCTTGTCGCCCTATGCAGCAAGAGGCCAATGACTCACCCAAAACCTACACCCTCAAGCCTACAGACACATGGGAGGAGAGGTCCAAGGTCGCTCGATGACCTCACCACCCTTTGTAGCAAGAGGCCAATGCTCACCCAAAGCCTGCATCCTCAAGCACGCAGACATCTAGGAAGAGAGGTCCAAGGTCACTCGACGACCTCATCGCCCTAGCAGCAAGAGGCCAATGAGTCACCCAAAGCCTACATCCTCAGGCTCGTAGACATCTAGGAGAAGTCCAAGATCGCTCGATGACCTCGTCGCTGTGTGCAGTGAGAGGGCAATGACTCGCTTGAAGCCTACATCCTCGAGCTCACGAACACAAAAGAGGACCAAGTACCCGACCAACCTCAACCAAGGGACTCAAATGAAAAGGCCCAAGGTTGCCCCGCAACCTCACCACCCTACATGGTGAGAGGTCTATAACTATCGGTGTGGGACCCATGGGATACCCCACAAGGAAGGGAGAAGATCTAGTCTAACTAGGATTCTTCCCCTGTAATCTTAGTAGTAGTATTATTCTGTAATCCTACTAGGAACTCTCATTGTAAACCGACTAGGATTCTACCTCCTGACTATATAAAGGAGGGCAGGGTTCCTAGAGACAGGACTTGACAACACAACACTTGACAATCAATCCAACGCAAAGGCTAACGCCGACTGGACGTAGGGCTATTACTCGATCAACGATCGAGGGTCCGAACCAGGATAAATCGACTGTCTCTTGCGTTAACCGTCGAGTTCCGCATACGCTGAAGCCCGAACATACTACCCTCGGGTACCCCCGTGGCAGGCTATCGGTGGTCAAACATCGACAGCTGGCGCGCCAGGTAGGGGCTTTCGGTGACTTTGCATCCGAGAGCTCGATGGACCTCGACAACATGATCTTCTCGACAGGATCAACCTTCATCTTCGGTTCATGGATCTACGAGGCAGGTGACAATGGCAAGCTCCAAAGCCGTCTCCTCGAAAATTCGGATCACCATGAAGACCATTCTATTTCGGTGACTACGATAGATCAACTTGCTGGAAGATTCACGCAGCTCGCGATGTCCGATCCAACTCAGATTTCACGGCTTCACGCATCCGATTCAAACTCAGGTTCCGCTTCCGAGATGGAGTCTTATCCGAGTTCTTTCGGAAAACCGAGTTCTTTTCCGACAAGGCTCCAGAACACGACATCAACCTATCAAGAATACAACTCGGAGTACACTCAGAGTACTTTAAAGAAGACGGGTCCTTTTCGTTTGGTCTCGGCAACATGGCAACGTCTTATCGGGCATAGCTCGAAAGATCTCTTAATCCAGTGCTTGGGATACCACTGACAGGAGCTCAAGAAGGTCTCGTACTAACCGTAACATCTCAAGACTGCATTATCCACTAGGCCAGGTTCTATTCCTGAGGATAGCAGTACCCGGCTAGTTGACACAACAACGACAACAGCTCTACCCTACCAAGAAGGAGACTCGATCTGCGACCTTGAAGCCTCTACTGAAGTTATCAACAACTCTGACTAGTACGGAAACCAACGCCGATGACAGAACAACTCACGCTCGAGAAGTATTCATGATTCGCCATCCTCGATCACCATTGGTCCCCCTAGAAGCGCCCGACGTCAGGTCTTCAGATGAATCTGAGTCCAACATATCACCATTTACCCTAGGGGCACGATGGTGAGACCGAGAGTCAGAGGCAAGCCAGAGAGAGAAAGAACAAATTGAAACAAGGACGTCAATGCCGTGCTAAGCAGCGCAAGGAAGCTTGGATCAGATATGAGTCAGACCTAGCTAGTACAATAGAAGAAAATTAGAGCGAGAGGTCGAAGAAGGACTGAGCGGCGAATACACCCTACGATAAGATCCGAGAAGCACTAGAAGAACTCAGGGCGACTTCACATCCCAGTGAAAAACAAGAACAGCTCGAGGACTTCCTCCGATCAATAGTCCTAAGGACGCACGACGGAAGGGCCCGCTCAAGACTACCTGACAGGTCAACATCTCATGAGCAGGAAGATCAAAATCAAAGGAAGTCTGCTTTCGAGAGACTTGGACCAAGTGGAAGTCACAACAGAGAAAGTAGAAGAAACCATAGTCAAAACGACCGAGTCGAACAACCAAGAAAGGCCAGAAGCAAAGCACCTACTCGGACAGCCACGCAAAACTACTCTCACCAAGACAACAGTTGGCAAGAAGGGGGCGCTGAATCAGAATACACAGAAGCCAGAACGCACGATAGATTCCCCTGTTTTGCAAACTAGACTTGCTTCAATACGACTGCCTCACAAGTTCAAGCCGTCCAACCACTCCAAGTATGATGGCAAGACCGAACCAAAGCAGTGGCTCAGGATTTACTCGCAATCGATTGAATTGGCCAGGAGGAGACGATGACATCAAGACCTTGTTCTTTCCCATGGCCCTAGAAACCATGCCCCTTCAATGGTTTGACAAATTGAATCCAGGATCAATCAGAAATTGGGAGGACTTGCAAAGAGCTTTCTATGAAAATTTCACGGGTATCATTACACACCCAATCACCCACGCAGAGTTAAAAGGACTCAAGCAGAAAGGAGGTGAAAGTCTCAGAAATTACTATCGACTGATTTGGCGAACTACGAGCTCAAGTACATGACATCACCCAACGAGAAGTAATCGAAGCTTTCTCTCACTGGAATCATGGCTAGGTGGCAATTTCAAGACTTCTGCAAAGAAAACCCAAGAAACAATGAAGAATTCAGATGAACAGTGGAAAAGATGATTACCGCAGAGGAAAAGACACGAGAAAGATTCCCGGATAGAAACAACCGAGACAACCCGGACAAGCAAAATCATCGAAACAACAGACATCAGGAAAGAAAACGTGGACCAGACAACACCATAGCAGTGACTGACAAATCAAGGAAGTTTTCCAAGCCTAGAAGGTATGACGACATTGAAAACATGCGTTGCATCTTGCACCCCAAAGGAAATCACACCATCGGAGATTGCTACACCTTCAAAGATCGATACACAAGAAAAGATAGTAAGGAGAATACCAAAGAAGGCAATCAGAAAAAAGAAGAAGACAACCACGAAGACAAGGGATTCCAAAAATCCAGGGGGACAGTAGCAGTAATCTTTGCCGGGGTTCCAGATTCCAGAAGCAAACATCAAGAAAAGCTAGCGTTACGAACCATCATGGCAGCAGAACCGGCTACACCAAGATATCTCAATTGGTCACAGTATCCAATCCAATTTTCAAGAGAAGACCAATGGACTAGCGTAGGAAACGCAGGCCATTACCCACTGGTTCTAGATCCAACTATTGCCGGTATGACTGTCACGAAAGTACTAATCGACTGGGGGAGCCGGACTCAACATCATTTTTTAGAAACTCTAAGGAAGATGGGACTACAACTCGCTGGGATGATTACACCAACAAGCACGCCTTTTTATGGCATAGTACCCGGCAAGGCAGCAATGCCACTTGGACAAATCACTCTACCGGTTACTTTTGGGACTCCCTCGAACTACCGTACAGAGTTCATCAAGTTTGAAGTTGCGGACTTCGATTCATCATATCACGCAATCCTCGGGCGCCCAGCACTAGCAAAATTCATGGCGATACCACATTATCCGTACCTGTTGCTTAAGATGCCAGGGCCTAACGGTGTCCTTTCTCTTCGGAGTGATTTGAAGCGCGCTTTTGACTGCGATGTTCAGGCAATCCAAATTGCAGCAAAAGCATAGGCCGCCGATGGAAGAAAAGAAATAGCCACTGTTGCAGCAGAAATGAGCCCAGAAGAGCTAGAGATACCGGCTAAAAAACCCAGCATCCTAGCACCACCAAAAGAAGCCGACGTCAAGCAAATCGACCTGGGCACCGGTGATCCCTCCAAAACGGCAACCATCAGCGCCCACCTCTCGGCAAAATAGGAACTCGCGCTCACCAACTTTCTTTGGGACAACAAAGATATCTTCGCTTGGAAGCCGGCCGACATGCCAGGGGTCCCAAGAGAGTTGGCTGAGCACAGAATTGATATCAATGAAGGCTCCAAGCCTGTGAAGCAACGACTACGATGATTCTCACCCGACAAGAAGGCAGCAATTAAAAAAGAAATCACAAAACTAATGGCAGCCGGATTCATCAGAGAAATCCTCCATCCAGATTGGCTAGCAAACCCAGTTCTAGTACAGAAAAAGAATACGGACGAGTGGCGCATGTGTGTCGACTACACAGATCTCAACAAACACTGCCCGAAAGATCCGTTCGGGCTACCACGCATTGATCAGATAGTTGATTCAACAGCAGGATCTGCCCTATTATCCTTCCTTGATTGCTATTCAGGATATCACCAGATCGCATTAAAGGAACAAGACCAGAGCAAGACATCTTTCATCACTCCATTCGGTGCCTACTGCTACAAAACCATGTCATTTGGACTCAAGAATGCTGGTGCCACTTACCAAAGAGCTATCCAAACAGTGCCTTGGTGATCAGATCGGCGAAAACGTAGAGGCATACGTGGATGACGTAGTAGTAAAGACAAAGAACCCGGATACACTAATTGAAGACTTAAAGCAAACCTTCGAAAACCTGAAAAGATGGAGGTGGAAATTGAACCCAAACAAGTGTGTATTCGGAGTTCCTTCAGGACAACTACTCGGATTCTTGGTCAGTCATCGCGGAATCGAAGCAAGCGCCAAGCAAATTCGAGCCATAACAGAGATGGGCCCTCCTCGAAGTGTCAAAGATGTGCAGAAGCTAACAGGCTGCATGGCGGCCCTAAATCATTTCATATCAAGACTCGGCGAAAAAGGGTTACCTTTCTTTAAACTGCTAAAGAAGACAGACAAATTCGAGTGGACAGAAGAAGCCAACGAAGCTTTCAAGAAGCTCAAGGCATACCTAACTTCCTCGCCCGTTCTCACACCTCCAAAGAAATACGAAGACATGATGCTGTACATTGCGGCAACTTCTACTGTGATCAGCACAGCGATTGTCGTAGAAAGAGAAGAAGAAGGGCGTGTATATAAAGTACAACTGCCCCGTATACTACATCAGCGAAGTACTGTCAGAATCAAAAATCTGGTACCCGCATGTGCAAAAACTACTCTACGCCCTCCTGATCACTTCACGCAAGCTTCGCCACTATTTTGAAAGCCACAAGATTACCGTGGTGACAGATTTCCCACTCGGAGACATCCTACACAACAGAGACGCAACAGGGCGCATATCTAAGTGGGCAGTTGAACTTGGTGCTCTCAATATCCATTTCACCCCACGGAAGGCAATTAAATCTCAAGCCCTGGCTGATTTTATTGCCGAGTGGATAGAAATTCAACAACCTATGTCAAATACCATCCTTGATCATTGGAAGATGTACTTTGATGGATCACTCAAGCTAGGCGGAGCCGGTGCAGGCGTTCTCCTCATTTCTCCAGATGGAAAACAACTCAAGTACGTCCTTCAGATATTATGGCAAGCTACAAACAATGAAGCAGAATACGAAGCCCTCATCCACGGGCTACGAGTGGCAATTACCCTCGGAATCAAGCGTTTACTCGTTTACGGCGATTCAGCAGTAGTCATCAATCAAGTCAACAAAGATTGGGACTGCACCAAAGAAAACATGGGCGCTTACTGTGCTGAAATACGAAAGCTCAAAAAACATTTTCAAGGATTAGAAATTCTACACGTCCTGCGTGATTCTAATATTGCGGCAGACGTCCTCGCCAAGCTTGGATCAGACAGGGCGAAGGTCCCACCTGGTGTATTCATAGAGGAGTTATCAGCTCCCTCTATCAAACAACCCGGTGAGATAACCCCTAAATCTCAGCTAAAGGTACCCAGATTTTGGTAATCACCACTTCATGGACCCAGGTTTTTATTGATTACATCAAAGAGAATAAGTTGCCAGCGGAAAAAGAGGAAGCTACCCGAGTTGTTCGCAGAAGCAAGAACTACGTCCTAGTGGGAAACAAACTCTATAGAAGAGCCAGCATCATCAGGAGTACTCCTAAAATGTGTCTCATTTGAAGAGGGCAAAGAGATCCTAGACGAAATACACTCAGGTTGCTGTGGAAATCACGCCGCTTCAAGAACACTAGTCGGCAAAGCATTCCGCACCGGATTCTACTGGCCAACCGCTTTGAAAGACATAGAAGAACTTGTCAGAAGATGCAAAGGTTGTCAAATGTTCGCAAGACAAGCTCATGTGCCAGCTCACAATCTCATCTGCATCCCACCCGCTTGGCCTTTCTCCTGCTGGGGGCTGGATCAAGTAGGACCTCTCAAGAAAGCAAAAGGCGGTTTCGAGTACATCTTCGTAGCAATTGACAAGTTCACCAAGTGGATTGAATACAAACCACTCGCAAAATACAGCGCTAGCCAAAGCAGTCGAGTTCATCCAAGACATTATGCACCGCTTCGGCATGCCCAATCGAATCATCACAGATTTGGGTTCTCCCTTCACAGCCACAGAATTCCAAAGTTGGGCACAGGACTACGGCTTCAGAATAGATTACGCATCAGTCGCACATCTAGAGGCCAACGGACAGGTAGAAAGGGCTAATGGACTCATACTAGCCAGGATTAAAACCAAGATTGTATGAAGAACTAGTGGACTATGGATCAAAATGGATTGAAGAATTACCCAAGGTCGTATGGGGGCTACGGACTCAAATAAGCAGAGCCACCGGATACTCACCTTTCTTCCTAGTTTATGGATCAGAAGCCGTACTACCTGCCGACTTGATCTGGACGTCACCAAGGATAGAACAATATGACGAAGGAGAAGCAGAACACACCCGAAGATTAGAGCTCGACAGTATAGAAGAAGTCAGAGTAAACGCTACCCTTCAATCAGCAAGATACCTCCAAGGATTAAGACGCCACTACAACAAGAATACCCAGTCTCGATCATTACAAGTCGGAGACCTAGTACTAAGAAGAATACAAAAAACTGACGGACGCCATAAACTACTCAGTCCATGGGAAGGTCCTTTTATCGTCACAAAAGTCACCGGACCAGGCACATACAAGTTGATAACTGAAGACGGAAAGAAGTCAACAATACATGGCACATCAGCCAGCTAAGAAGATTCTACACATGAAAACAACTCAAGGAAGAATATATATACAAGCCACAAGAGATCAATGTTTATGATCAATAAAGATGGTGCTCCTCGACAACATATGTACTATTATGACTTATCAATGTTCTTGATCAATAAAGATGGTTCTTTCTCGACAACATATGTCTTATTATGGCTTTTCCCGAGTTGTTTCCAATAAGCATACTAGCCGAGAGCAAAAGAGCTAAAAGATGCTTCAGCCCGCCAATGAGGGTAGCTAATAAGCTAACACCAGAACCAAAAAGCAAAATGGCTAAAAATACGCCTGAGCGTACCGGCCAAGAGCAAAAGAGCTGAAAAGATGCTTGAGCCTGCCGATGAGGGTAGCTAATAAGCTAACACCCGAACCAAAAAAGTAAAATGGCTAAAAATACGCCTGAGCATACCGGCCGAGAGCAAAAGAGCTAAAAAGATGCTTGAGCCCGCCGATGAGGGTAGATAATAAGCTAACACCCGAACCAAAAAGCAAAATGGCTAAAAATACGCCTGAGCATACCGGCCGAGAGCAAAAGAGCTAAAAAGATGCTTGAGCCTACCGATGAGGGTAGCTAATAAGCTAACACCCAAACCAAAAAGCAAAATGGCTGAAAATACGCTTGAGCATACCGGCCGAGAGCAAAAGAGCTGAAAATATGCTTGAACCCACCGATGAGGGTAGCTAATAAGATAACACCCGAACCAAAAAGCAAAATAGCTGAAAATACACCTAAGCATACCGACTGAGAGCAAAAGAGCTGAAAAGATGCTTGAGCCTGCCAATGAGGGTAGCTAATAAGCTAACACCCGAACCAAAAAGCAAAATGGCTGAAAATACGTTTGAGCATACCGGCCGAGAGCAAAAGAGCTAAAAAGATGCTTGAGCCCGCTAATGAGGGAAGCTAATAAGCTGACACCCGAACCAAAAAAACAAAACGACTAAAATTAAGCCAGAGCAAGACCCTCCAGCTCCTTGTTCCAAATAGCAAGAGGCTCGGGGGCCACACTCATAAGATCCCAAAAAGCGCTACATGGTTTTGCTCAGGAAAGCACTCAGACAACGTTTGTACCTACTCGGCAGAACCTAAAGGAACAAGATGAGGCTTCCAGAACTCAACCATGAAGTGCTCGGGGGCTGATTGTCGATCCTAGGATGTTTTTGCAACTAGGGAAAGGACCAAATGATGACCACATCCCGAGTTAAGCCAAAAAGAAGAAGCTAAAGATACTTGAGATCGCCAGTCCTAAGTCTTTTCAGCACTAACAAGAACACAAAGATCTATACCGAGCTGTTTACACGGCACAAATGAAAGCTAGAAAAGCACTCGATAGATCCAGAAAGTTTGTCAAGACAATGATGTACCTAAACTAGATTGTTTACAAGATAAAGAAATACAGGCAAAGTTGCTTACAAGTCACAGATGAAAGCTAGACAAGCACTCATCAAATCAAGAAAGTCTATCAAAACAACGATCTACATATACCGAGTTGCTTACACGACACAAACAAAAGCCATAAAAGCACTCGACAGATCAAGAAGACATCAACAAAAAATAAAGAATCTTCATTCAATCTTCATTCAAAAAGAAGTTTAGTGTTCTATTACAGAAGCTGGAGCACAAAGGTCAATTACATCAAGCATTGTCATCAGGAGAAGAGATATCAATGTTAAGATTATCAACAATCCTCCTGGCTAAATCTTCGACCTCGGGCTCCACCTTCTCAACAGCATCCAGGTATTCTTGACTCTCGGCTTCATCAGCAACCTTAGACAAAGGAAACTCTAGAGAAAGAACCCGGACCTGGGCAAGAACATTCCTGGTACACAGTTGGGCGCACCTCTTCATGAACTCCTAGAAATGGGTCGGCACTTGGGGAATAAACTGAGCCCAAGATTGACCATCATCCGCTGAAGTCCGGAGAAGACCGGCTACTGACCGAAAGGATTTCCACAAAGCATTCTAGTTCTCAGTAGCCATCGCCAACTTGCCAGTCAAGGCTTCGACTAGTTTTTTAGGGCCTGCACAAGATCCCTGTCAGCTCCACGCCTAATCAACTTAGCAAGCGCGAGTTCTTCTTCAGCTCGAGTAATTACCTCCTCAGCCTTATTGTGGTTAGTACGAACAAGTGTCTTCATCTCCTCGATACCCTCCGAGAGCTTCTGCTTTTCAACTCGGAGAGCTAGGCCAGGCAACAAAAAACAAGTCAGCTAGAAAGGCAAGTTTGAATACAAAAGAAACAAAAAGAACTCGCAATACCTAGTGCACTCTTTCTTCATGGCCTCCACATTTTTCAAGGCCTCCTAGGCAGCTGCATCCCTCTGCTTTTATGCCTCAATTACCTAGGCACGGAGAGCCTTCTCCTCCTTCTGATGCGTCTGACGCTCGGTCTCCAACTCGGCCCGATAGAGGTCAAGCTCTGCCTTTAGGGTACTCACCTTAGAAGACAACTTTTTCTCGGTTTCAGACGAGAAAAAGAAGCCGGTATGATCATGAGAAAAAGACTGAGCAAAAAGAGAGGAGAAAAACAAGACATAAGGATAGAAGAAAAATGAACATCTAAAGAAGGAACTTCAGAAAAACTTACCTAGAGCTTTTCCCTAAAAGAAGTCGCAAGGGTCGACAAGCTTCCCCAGGCGGTGGTTAGCTCTGACAACCGATCAGTAGCATCAAATTGATGCAACACATCATTGTCCAAACGTGGAGCACTGGTACCAAGAGAGGTAGAAGGAGAAGTCGGTGCAGGCAAAGAAGGAAGAACCAGGGCCATATCCTAGGAAGCCCCGGCTACCTCCATAGACGGATCCACTCCCATGGCCATGGTCACCCCCGGAGTTAGCAGATCCAAAGTAGCATGATCACCAGGGGGGCCTATCTCCCTCACGGCCACCTCACCGACCGTACTTTCTAAGTCCTTTGACTCAGTACATGGGGGCGCACCAAAGGGCTGACAAGAGGGCGGCTGAGGAATAAGAGAAGGCGAGGGTCTACAAGATGATAAGAAAACTCAATGATAAGAATATGAGTCAGGAAAAAGAAAACAGAAGCGAAGAAGTATGACAAGGAATCACTCACTCAGCTACCCTCTTCTTCAAAAAACCAATAGAGGACCTAAGAGGGGGAACTATAGCAGCAAAAACATCACCTGCCACCCTTACGACGGGAGCGGCGCGGCTGGTACTGGAGCCCTAGAAGAACTCGAACCTGATGACCGCTTACTACAAGAGAACAAGACCAAAGTCAAAACAAAAAGAGGGGTTCAACAACAGGAAAACAAGAAAAGAACTCACCGATGAGTAACGAGGGTGGCATCATCATCCTCTTCTTCCTCACCCTCGACCAAGGCCACCATAGCACTAGCTGAAAAAGGACAAAAGTACTCGGTCAAAGATAAAAACAAACAACAAAAGGACAGAGCGTATTAATATGCTCACCTAAGAGCATGCTAGCTACAACTGGAGTACCTGGACGAAGTACTCGACTAGTGAGACTTCTTGGCAGCAGATGGAGCAGAAGAAGAACTATCCGCTCGCCCCCTCTTCCCGAAAGTACGAGGAGCTCGAGGAACTGGACGAGGAACATACTCTACATATACATCAAGGTTTGCAGAAGAAACGCCAGGAAATATTGTGGTGGTCTAAAACTTACTGGTCAAGGATGCCCCAGCAAGACTACCCCCAGCCTCCACATTTGCAGGGAAATCATCAAGGGGAATTGGATCAGGAAATTACGCCCCAATTCCTATAAAAGAGTAAAACAACAAGACAAGGAAGATTAAGCAAAAAGTGGATACGACAAAAGACATTCAAAAGTACCCGCATAAGAAAAGAACAACTCACAGCAGGGGGCGGGTTGTTAGCACTATACTCAAGGACAGCAAGCGGGACTGACGCTTACTCCTTTCAGCATCTTCTGAAGACGCTCGAGCACCTCCTCATCAGTCAACTCAAGGGCAGGGACCATACGAGAAGGGTCCTCCACCCTAGAGTACTCGAAACCGTAGTTTTCTCGCTCCTTCAGAGGTTGAACTCAGCGGCGAAGAAAACTAGAAATAATCCTGAAGCCGGTCAAGCCTTGTTGTTTAGAGTACAAATCCTCTCAAGAAACGGCTTGATCGCCTAGACCTCAGCCATCGTCATAGGGTTATTTTCCCATCGGTCATTAACCAAGGGACCAGATCCAGAATGAATGGAAAGAGGAGGAATCAAGTTGGCGGCATAAAACCAGTCAGCACGCCAATCCCTCATAGAATCAACCAGGTCATAGTCAAAGAATTTGTTCTTAAGACCCTAGCGAAACTGAATCCCACAGCCACCAAGAACATTGGTGTCATCGTGGTGGGGTTGTGGCTTTAGGAGAAAGAAGTAACGAAAGAGAGAAAGAGAAGGAGGAATTCCAAGGAAAGTTTCACAAAGATGAACGAAAACAGAAAGATGAAGGACAACATTGGGAGCAAGATGGTTCTGGCTAATCCCAAAATAGCTGAGAAATTGGTGAAGAAAGGCAGAAGCAGGAAGGCAGAGTCCGGCATGGATAAAGGAGACGAAAAGTATAATCTCACTAGGACCTAGAGCAGGGACCCGATGCTCTCCTGGAGCTCTCCAATCAGCAATATCCTTGCTCTGAATCAGACCATCGCTAATGAGCTCGCGAAGCTGATCTTCAGTCATTGTTGGAGCCGGCCAGATCTTCTGAGCAGCCCTCATGGCCATGAATTCTTGATTTTCAATAACGTTGAGCAATGCTTCCTCGTCGACAAAGGTCGCCTGGGACTTACTCGCTGACTTCTTCCTACCCATATACTAGCAAAAGCAATGGGGCACTAAGAATCTAGAAGGCTCAGACGGCAGCGCTCAGATGACGGCAACAATGGCGGCGACAGAAGTTTGAAGACTAGGGTTTCAAAGGAAAATTAGGGCAGTAAGGAAGAAGAAGAGGAAAGGCCCTTAAATAGATTTTACACCAGTAAAAACGCGGCCCACCAGGCCCGTTTTAACATGGCATGAGGATGCAACGGTCCATTTACTGACACAGCTAAAATGACGGATGACACAAATCCACACAACGGTACAGTTCAATGAGTAGATTTCAGACTTATCCATCTAGCACCACGGCGGAGTTATCATATTGCTACAAAAAAAACTCATCAATCATGAAGCAAAGAAGGGTTACCTCATAAGGAATGCAACAACCCGGTCCTTATAGAAAGAACTCGGGAATCTCATAAATAACCGGGACTTTAGGAGAATAAAGAATAACAACTCAGAAGACAAGATTCTTTCCATTATAAATGGTTTCAAAAAATAGAAGATTACACATCTTACAAGACCCAACGAATTCGGTACTACGACAAGCAAGGTAGCAAAGAGGAACTCAGACATAGCTAGGCTCTGGAACGACTACATGTTCCAAATTGCTACTCGGTAGAACAAACCGCCCTTAGCTACACTGTTTTCTTCAAAGGACGGACGTAGTGCATCCAAGGCGGAAATCAGTAGCACGGCAGGACAACATGGAGCAGAGAAGGCCGGCAGGCATCTGTCTACCCAAGTCTAATGTGATGCTAGATATGGTGTTGATCTGCACTAGATAGTCTCAGGGTAGACGATGAGGATCAACCTAGAACTGCCAGATGAAGGAACATATCCCACATCACAAGACTCCCTCCGACTACCGCCATGTACTTCCAAGTACAATGCTGCTGCGGGATTAGCCTACCTCTAATCCCAATCACAAGACTCCCTCTAGCTACGGCAACTTACACAAGAAATGCAAAATATGCCCAGAGGCTGCTCTACTTCACAAACTACCATATTCATGACTACGGAGATTTCAGACCATGCAACAAAATACTCGATGAATCAAAATAGCACACAAGGAGGATATTTATAGGCCAAAGAAGCGGTGCACCTAGACCAGGAGCACCAATGGAACAAACCTAACAAAGGACACAGTGAAAAGATAGAATTCAATGAAAGAGGACTCAGACGTGAAGGAGTAGTACTCAAGAACGAGCATATTCGGAAGAATATACCAACATTGTACAACTTGTGAACAATCAACATTTACTATCACCCACCACCATACAACTACATCTGACAACAGCAGACTACCAGAGAACATGCCAAGAACCTATATCCAAGTTCTTTTTGGATAAAAGAACCCAGCAAGAGGCTCGGGGGCTAAACTCAGTGAGTGCATTTTTTCCTTCAAAAAAGCGCACATCACACAGAAGACTTCCTCAAGACAGCAGTTTTTCAAATAACATAAGATTCAAGACCCTCCAACTTTTTGTTCCAAATAGCAAGAGGCTCAGGGGCTACACTCAGTGAGTGCACTTTTTCCTTCAAAAAAGCGCACATCACTCAGAAGACTTCTTCAAGATAGACCACTTCAAGGCCACACGACAAAAAGAACCCAGACATAGCTATATCCAAGCTCTTCTTGACAAACAACCCGGGTATATGCTCAGGAGCCCTTCGACGAAGAATCAGAGCAAATTCAAGAGAAGAACCTCTAGCTCCTTGTGCCAAATAGCAAAAGGCTTGGGGGCTACACCCAAATGGGAGTACTTTTTTCTTCAAAAAGGTACACACCATGTGAAGATCTCACGAAGCGCTACACGGTTTTGCTTAGGAAAGCACTCGGACGATGCTTGTTCCTGCTTGACAAGACCTAAAGGAACAAGATGAGGCTTCCAGAGCTCAACCATGAAGTGCTCGGGGGCTTGTCGGTGCGGGACCCACAGGATACCCTGCAAGGAAGGGAGAAGATCTAGTCTAACTAGGATTCTTCCCCTGTAATCTTAGTAGTAGTATTATTCTGTAATCCTACTAGGAACTCTCATTGTAAACCGACTAGGATTCTGACCTCCTGACTATATAAAGGACGGAAGGGTTCCTAGAGACAGGACTCTTTGATGACACAACACTTGACAATCAATCCAACGCAAAGGCTAACGCCGATTGGACGTAGGGCTATTACTCGATCAACGATCGAGGGTCCGAACCAGGATAAATCGGCTATCTCTTGCGTTAACCGTTGAGTTCTGCATACACTGAAGTCCAAACATACTACCCCGGGTACCCCCATGGCAGGCTATCAGTGGTGAAACATCGACAATAACCCACTCATAAAACCATGGTTCAATACCAACAAGCCCAAATCTGGCCAACTAGCCCGAGGGCTCACTATGGCCTTGCAAAAGAGAGACAACAACTCTAGAAGGAGGATTCCTTGAGCTTTTATTCATATCTCATGATTACAAAGCGATGTGCAGTTGATCCACACACAAGGAATACAGAATTGATACCACCACACCCTAGTGGTAGTACCACTAAAAAAACCCTCAGGGAGCAACACCATAGGGGGAGGAGAGACAAAGCAAAAAATGAGCTTGCAGGCCCTCCCACGGTGTCACAACCCCTAGGGAATAGAACACGGGGAAGAACAGAGCGGCAGGACTGCCTACCTCCAACAAGCACCTTGGCAACCACTTTGGTGCCAAGATGGAACAAAAGGGAGGCCAAAGTACAACCATGTCACAAAGGCTGCACTACCCCCTACACGGGAGGCACGCCATCCCTTCCTCCTTCGCCCGCAAGTCCCCAACTGGCACCATCTTTTGGAATGGGTAGAAGAAAATGACCCCCAAGGTTGCATGCATGAAACCACATGGTTCTTGCCAAATCTCTCTCCCATCCCTTCAATAGGGGAACAGGGAACGATTTGTACTTATAACAAAGAGTGGTTCGAACTGTAGGAAAGCCCTTACTTATAGGCCCAAGGGCGGACCAAACAGCCTTGGATCCTCGCGTCGCATGGCAAACTATGGGAGGTCATGGCCAATGTCAGATGCCTGTGTGAGGTTGAGGAAATCA
Organism: Miscanthus floridulus; assembly: GCF_019320115.1. Classification (NCBI taxonomy): domain Eukaryota; kingdom Viridiplantae; phylum Streptophyta; class Magnoliopsida; order Poales; family Poaceae; genus Miscanthus; species Miscanthus floridulus. The sequence continues at coordinate 70,599,879 of NC_089588.1, forward strand.
AGACCCTCCCAAAGGCAGGGCCAATACAACATCAATGAGTCCACTCGGCCCTGCCTGGGTCACAAACCTCAATATACAGCACACTGACATGGCAGAGCTCAGCGGTCACATACCACATCATTAGGGTGTCTTGACTGGGCAAAACACAACGGCGACCTACCGCATTGAATGCACCAAGCCCACAAGGGGTCGAGCAACGAAGCTTGAATAAGCCATGACTACAAACCTACGCATAACACACACGCATCTCAACGCTTTCATGATCACTTCATGATCATAAAAATGCTCGGGGCTACTATCAGTCATAACCCCAGGGCATCTCAAGGCATTGATTAGTTAGCAAGCCACGTGGCTCGCAATATGTCAGCTAGCAAAGGCCCAGCTAAGCCAAGCGAACTAGGCCAAACACTAAGGCTAGGGTCAGCCACAACCCCTTCCTTCTTCCTTAGCTGCACAATGCTCAAGAGGCGCATGACCTCTCCCCCATCATGACCCTTAGAAGGAATGGGGAGGGGTTAGGCCTAGCCAAGCGTGCCTTCTCTGACAAGAACAAGCACGTCGCACTGACCCCGCAAGGACCGAGGGGACAACGGTCACTTTGGTCCAGTTAGACACCATCCTAGTGCCACACTACATAGACAAGACAACAATGCATGGTGGTGATGACTGGTATAGAGCCCACCATCCAAATACGGTTCGACAAGATGAAGGTATGACTCCACCCACTATACGATGGGATCGACGACGAGAGCCTTTACTTAGAGGCCATCCGGATTGGTGGAGCCACAACCCCAACAAGTGGGATCGTGGCCCTCAACTCCTCAAGATGACCAAGTATTGACGACCTATGGGTGGCTACCAATTCCTATATGATGCCCCAAGAAACCAGGAGACGATGACGAAGACCACGATGGAGACCATGTTGCACAGGATTGCTAGCGAACCACTAGCGTGCCTACAGTGCTACCATGGCCAGCACAGTAGCACCATGCCATACCATGCCATGACATGGCCATAAGACCATGACAACAACCACGCCTAGACATGTACCTCAAGATGGCGTAGCTTGCAAGCCAAGTTAGCTATGCCCTCCCTCAGGCTCATGACCCTTCGGTCGAGAGAACCTACTGCTTTGTATATGCCCTAGCCTTGAACTCTATATAAGGGCAGCCAGGGCACCCTCTCCACACATTCTGATCCTCTACCATTTTACTCATTCTCCATCATAGTAGGACTCCTGGAGCTTCTGTTTAGATAGTCCATCTCCTTGCTGTAGCTCTCCAACCTTTTCCACCATTCTTGCACCCCCATTGTAAGAACTTCACAACATTCAAGAGAGGAACACGCACTCGATCATCTCTGAGACTAGATGTAGGGCTCTAGCCTGAACCAGTATAAATCCTTGTGTCTTTTGGATGCTACCATCATCTTTCTGGATGCTACCATCATCTTCCTAGAGCAGCGTGGCAATCATATAAGTTTACTAGTCCAGTTTACAAATAACCAACAACATGATATAGGACCTGTGCAACACAATTAGCAGGCACCCATGTGTGATCCTTGTAACCTACATTGTCGAAGTTGACACGTGTCAATCCAAATTCATCGACCTCAATGCCACCTAGCTATTTGACCCATTGGCACCGAAATAGGGTGATCTGTATATCTGATCCAAAGTCCAATTCCCATATGTCCTCTATGAAACCATAGTGTGTGTGAACTTCCCCAAATGCATCAACATTTTTAATACGAACCCTGCTGTTTTGAGACACTGACTTCTGGTCCTTTGCTTTGGTGTAGAATGTATATCCATTTACATCATATGCCTACCAAGATGTGACCTGGGAAGATGGCCCCAGAGCCAACCTCTGTGAGGTTTCCCCTTCTGATAAGTCTTGTTCCCCAAGCCATTTGCCAAATAGAAGCTTTTGCTTTAGAATACCCCATTGCTCCGAGCGCCCTGGATTTTCCGCTCTTATGAGTGCAATGTGTTTCTCGATAAATGGCTCCATCACCGTTAGGTATTGCAACACACAGGAGTGTGCTTCTTCCACTTGAGTGTATTCCTTGTCGATGAATGTTTTCCTACCCTTGCTGCCTTTCCCCACCAACCTACCTTTATGATGAGTTATAGACAAACCAAGTGCACGTCCATCCTCTTCCCACAAGTAATCTTGACAAGCCTCATGACTTCTTCAGCACATATCTCTCTATCATGGATCACTCAGGGTGAGCATGATTGTGTACATAGTTGTTTAGAATAGAAATGAATCTCTTGTATAGCCACATCTCATTGTTGATATTTCTTATGCTCATGTAGAATATTCCACAAGCGGACAGAATACCGTTGTAGCATTTCACCGAGGAGTATTCTAGGGTATCGTATTTATCCATAGGGAAGCAATGTCTAAAGAAGATGATGATTAACCATCATGTATCTATTAACTAGTATACCGACTAGACTAAAGTGGGGTAAGTGATAAACAATAAGATAGGGTGACACACAAGAAAATCCACTCTAGAAAAGTAAAAGCATAGATAAGTGGGAGGACAACAAGGAGGGAGTTTCCTAAGTTCTTCTCTATCACAAAGGTTCTTTCTTAGATATAGCTTAGCAATATAACTTAGCATAACAAGATTAATGAGCACACAGCAAGCACTTCGAAGCTCTGTTTCGGTCAAGCACCGCAAAAGATAACTTGTGCTATTACAACTTTGGGCCCTACGCATTAAGAACTTGCCCAAACACATGGTGGACTACAGAGACTAGATCGGGCTATCACCACCCACTAGCTACCACACATCCGTGGAGCAAGCCACAAACATAGGTATACTCTAGCCTAAGCACCATGCTTACACTATCATATGCTACTCTAGTTCCCAGGGAAGATCAAACTAGAGCACTCAACTAAGAGCAGTGAACTTGCACAAAGGTGTGAACATTAATCTAATTATATTAAAGATATACTACTAAGACTATACTAGAGCAACCAAAAGTATTACTACAATAAAGGAATAGTAACACTTACACCAGGCAAGATAAGTGAATAAAGAAGATACTAATACATTGCATAGAAAGTAATATATTGAAATAAGAAAAGTCTTACAAGAGACATACAAAGCTATACCAAACTCCTAAAGACCCCTCCTGACTCTAGGAAGAGCTCCTCTTCACTCTAACTCCCACTAGCACTATCACTAATACTACATCTTGAGAGAGTAGAGAGAGTTTCTCTTGTGGTGTGTTACTAGTGAGGGAGAGGGGTCCTATTTATAGCCTAAGGTGGAGTATGGGCTACTCCATTGCCATGTCATCAATTCATGTGACATCCTCTCCTTGCCCTTGGATCAAACCACCTCAAACCGATGCACCACGTTGCTCCATAGTGTGCTTCCTTTCATGTGTCAAAAGTTGTGGCGGTTTGGCTACAATGGGCCATTGGGTGACCCCCCACTGATGAGTGGGCCCTCCCCCTTTGGTGTGGATACCCTAGGGGTGTAGTAGAGTGTTGGTATGGAGCCCCTTTATCCATTTGAGCACCGACATAAGGATGGTGGCTTCCACAATCCATGTGATGCACATTTTTAGCCCTTCATCTTGCACCGACTTGGGATGAATGGTGGAGAAGGCTTGGGGTGTGTGTTTCTTGGCCACTCCCATGGATTGGTGAGCACATTGGCCGATGACAGGTGGGGTTGGCTGACCCCACCAAGTGGCCCATGGCGGCCTTGCCTTGCTCCAACCGCTTCTAGTGCTTGATATTTGGTACTTTTGTATAGTTTTCTCGCATGAGCAAACATCTCCAAGTACAAGTGGAACTAGGTCAGCTATAAAGATAAATCACTACTTATGTTGTTGTTTACTCCCATTTTTGGTGCAATGTAGATGGTCAAATTTGATAGTTAAGGATGATCAACAAGCTCCCGCACACTAAACCTTGGCTCGTCCCGAGCAAAGCGGGGAAACAAAGACTCAGGTGCAACTTAACAAGACTTCACAAAATATGATGCTAACATAAAAGATATTGCATGTCATTCGTTATACCTATGGATTTTGGAGTGGCTACCATGTCGCCTTGAGTGGTTGAAAAGTGGAACAACATTGACACCAAGTCATTACTATCCCCTATGAAGCATACTTGGAGTTTTTATAACTTTTGAAATTGAAAACATAGCTCATACTTCTCCTCAAATGGCACTCTCAAGTCACTCAATGGTGTATATATATCCTCACCAAGGCATTGATGCTTTGCCTTCCTTCATACGTCTAATAGGCTTATGTGGAGGTTTAGGTAGGATAAGAGTAAAACACACTTGCATTGCATATATTGCTAAGTCAAACAATGGATCTATGGAGAAAAATGTCATACTCTTAGATCAAGGCGTGCATGTGTGTGGAAGTAGGATAATGATTACTCCATAGCAATGATTCTTTTCTCCATCCTTTATTTGAGAGCAGGGTTAGTTTTTTTTGCTCGACTATGGACCAAAATGTGTCCTCACTTTTTTTTCATGGACCTTCATGTGTCCACTTTTTTTTCTTTTTTCTTTTTTTTTCAATACCATAGCCCATGCCTCATTTATGAGAATGACAGAGAAAGATAGCAAACATGGAGTATTTATTTGGTGGAAATGGAAAGGCATGTTTTTGGTTACTTCTAGTGTAGAAGTATAGCATATATTTGGTGGAGTGTACGTGACCTTGATCTTAAGAGCATGATAAAATTCTCAACAAAGGTCAACAAAGTTTGACAAGGCTTAATATAAAGGCAAGTAACATATGTGGAAGGTTTTCAACATATAACATGGTATTTGGCTTTGGTAGGGAATTTTACCATTGAGGAGAAGTGCGGCTGTTAATTTTGATATTTTATCAAAACAGAAATCTCCAAGAACTTATATAGAAAGATAGGACTTCATTAGTCTTTACCATATCTCACTTCACAACAACTTAGTTGACATGTTTTTTCTAATAAAGATATGTCCACAAGTAACAAGTATATGAACTAGGAATAAAGTTTATGCTAGCCAACCTTTATAAAGTAAAGTTTATAGGTTGGCAAGTTTTATTTCACATCTTAAGTTTGATTTTAGTATATAGCATCTTTCAATCATATCAAACTCATAAAAACAAAGAAAGAGTGAGTAGAGGGAGTGCAAACCAGCATGCCAAAATAACGGAGGCCTAAGAGGTGGCAGAGAAGAATCAGGCAGCCTCCCCCACACTAGGACTTTTATGTCATTTGACTTTAAATCCAAGTCTAGATGTTGAGGCATCTATGAGAGTGTACTCCAATGACGTCTTGCTCAAGTTATTGTCTCCTTGTAGTCTTGTCCCTTCATTCTTTTTGTGTTTAACCAGAAAGGTTTAGCAACAAATACCCGAAGGATACAAGTTCTACAAGATGCTTTTGTTCTCACTTTACAAAATTACTCCTTTTCTTCTTCTTTTTTCAGGTGAGAACTAAGAGAAGACACTAAACTCTTTGTTTTTTTAGAAAGCAAGGCATGGGGCAACATCTCTAACTAAAAAAATAGAATTTGGCAAGGATGGATTAGGACAAGTTGTACTCCCCCACACTTGGACTTTTGTGAAATCCAAGTGTAAGTATCGGAGTATATTTTGAAGTATCTTCCATTGCCACAAAGTATTAAGATGTTAGAGTTCATGCAAGATTCATATTTTTGGACAAGGTACATCCCTTGTTCTTTTTAATCTTAAAATTGTTAATGAACAAAGATACCCAAAGGGAACTTGTCCCAGAAGCATGTTCTTCCCTCATTGTGTTTTTTAAGAGAGGCTTCATTAGAGGAGTGGTTGCAATCTTATTATGCAAAGAAACAATGTGAGTAAATCTTTATTTTATTATTTTTAGTTTTAGTTTTTTAACCTAAGACAAGATTATTCTAATTTATTATGCATGAAAGAAAATGGATTTTATTCAAAGCTAAACATGAAAGAGTTCAAAATTAAAAACTTATGCAGAAATTAAATATGGGATACATACTGATTTACCTATTAGCGAGGTCTTATTGTGTCAAGTCAAATGAGCACAACTTCCCCATTGAATTCAGCTTGAATTTGCATCTTCCAATCCCAGAGATGAGGATATGGATGTTGGCCTTGGAGGTGTATGCTTCACCTCCTTCTCGATCATTTCATTTCTCTTCCCTACAAAGGTTAGTGGACAACACATACCTGAAGAATTTCTTAAAGAAACAAGGGTGATTGTTGTCATTTGGGCCAAAGGTTTTCTACTATGCTAACAACAAGTTGGCACTCTTGTTTAGTTAGCAAAGATCTTTTCCCAATGTTTTAAGCTCTTGTTTTTCTCTAGTATGGATTCATCTCAAAAACTTACCCACTTAAATTTCATAATTTCCTACAGGGGTTAGTCCATGTATATAACCAACATCTACACAAGCAGTTTTAGTTCAATGGCCAAACTAGACTCCATGTCTAATTTGATTAAGGAAGACTATTTAACCTAAGCACTTCATTGAAAAAGCCTATGGAAGCATGTGCACTACTCCCAAACCAAAGCATACTAGCATAGAGGAAAGGAAACATGAAATGATATAAAGATTAATTCAAGCAGAGATAATAACATAAATGGTCAACTAGAGAACCATGCTTTTTAGTCCATTTTTATGCAAAGCAATGCAATCAAGGTAGATGAATGCGATTAAACATGCTTTGGTTTTGAAAAAGGAAGGATAACTTGGGTTTGGTTCTCACATGCCTTGATCGATTCCAACATCACCCATACTATGATATGGAGTTTTGGGTGATGCAACTTCTTTGCTCCATCACATATGATGATTTTGTCTCCTTTTGATGGTAACTTTCTCTCCATCTGCACATGGTTGGAATGTATAGACATACATACCTATGTGATGGCAGGTGGAGGTGTTGATGGGTCATGAATGACCAGGCATCCTAGGCTCTTGATGATTCTTGTGGAAATATGCTAGAAGGTCAAATGGTTGGTGTTGTCCTATTTATTCAACACTCAATAGGACAAGGGTAATCCCACAAAAGCTAGTTGTAAACTAGATTAGTAGACATCAAGGTCAATATCAAAATCTTTATGCCAATTGCTTCCCTGGCAACGACGCCAAAAATTCTTGTTTATATTTATTATGCTCATGTAGAATATTCCACAAAGTGCATAGAATACCGCGGTAGCATTTCACCCAGGAGTATTCTAGGGTATTGTATTTATCCATAGGGAATCAATGGTTAAAGAAGATGATGATTAACCATCATGTATCTATTAACTAGTATACCAACTAGACTGAAGTGGGCGTAAGTGATAAACAATAAGATAGGGTGACACACAAGAAGATCCACTCTAGAAAAATAAAAGCATAGATAAGTGGGAGGACATCGAGCGAGGGAGTTTCCTAAGTTCTTCTCTATCACAAAGGTTCTTTCTTAGATATAGCTTATCAATATAACTAAGCATAACAAGATTAATGAGCACACACCAAGCACTTTGGAGCTCTGTTTCGGTCAAGCACCGCAAAAGATAACTTGTTCCATTACAGCTTTGGGCCCTACGCTTTAAGAACTTGCCCAAACATGTGGTGGACTACAAAGAATAGATGGGGCTATCACCACCCACTAGCTACCACACATCCACGGAGGAAGCCGCAAACACAAGTATACTCTAGCCTAAGCACCATGCTTACACTATCGTATACTACTCTAGTTCCCATGGAAGATCAAACTAGAGCACTCAATTAAGAGCAATGAACCCACACAAAGGTGTGAACATTACTCTAATTATATTAAAGATATAATACAAAGACTATACTAGAGCAACCAAAAGTATTACTACAATAAAGGTATAGTAACACTTACACTAGGCAAGATAAGTGAATAAAGAAGATACTAATACATTGCATAGAAAGTAATATATTGAAATAAGAAAAGTCTTACAAGAGAGATACAAAGCTATACCAGACTCCTGAAGACCGCTCCTAACTCTAGGAAGAGCTCCTCTTCACTCTAACTCCCACTAGAACTATCACTAATGCTACATCTTGAGAGAGTAGAGAGACTTTCTCTTGTCGTGTGTGTTACAAGTGAGGGAGAGGGGTCCAATTTATAGCCTAAGGTGGAGTAGGTGCTACTCCGTTGCCCTGTCATCAATCCATGTGACATCCTCTCCTTTCTCTTTGATCAAACCGCCAATGAACCGCCTCAAACCAACACACCATGTTGCTTCACAGTGTGCTTCCTTGCATGTGTCAAAAGTTGAGGCTGTTTGGCCAGTGTGGGCCGTCGAGCGAAGGGGAACGGTGTCGGGTGACCCCCCCCCACTGATGAGTGGGCCCTCCCCTATTTGTGTGGGGCTCCTAGGGGTGTAGTAGAGTATGGGTATGGAGCCCCTTTGTCCATTTGAGCATCGACATAAGCATGGTGGCTTCCATAATCCATGTGATGCACATTTTCAGCCCTTGATCTTGCACCATCTTGGGATCAATGGTGGAGAAGGCTTGGGGGTGTGTTTCTTAGACACTCCCATAGATTGGTGAGGTGGCACAAGTGTGCCACGTCGACCGACGACAGGTGGGGTTGGCCGACCCCACCAAGTGGCCCATGGTGGCACTGTCTTGCTCCAACTGCTTCTAGTGCTTGATATTTGGTACTTTTGTATAGTTTTTCCGCATGAGCAAAGATCTCCAAGTACAAGTGGAACTAGGTCAAGTATAAACTTAAATCACTATGTTGTTGTTTACTCCCATTTTTGGTGCAATGTTGATGGTCAAAATTGATAGTTAAGGACCATCAACACTCATTCAAGTACATAGTCCTGAGCCACCTAACCTAGCCAACCATGTGCATCATGAGGTGCGGCAGTATATCAAAAATCAATGGTGGGAAGCAATGCTCAATTTGGCCCATAGTCTCCACCATGAAATGCTTTAAGTCACCTAATTCATCATCACAGATCTCCTTCCGCCCAATTTGGTTGAAGAAGTAGCACATCCGAGTGATGACCATCCTCATGTATACAGGCTTTATAGCAATAGGAAGGAAACATTTCAACATCATATGGTAATCATGAGCATTGAAAACGGTTAACATTAGGTCTTCCATCAAGACTAGTCTCTTGATGTTGGAGGAGAAACCTATTGGCACTTTTAAGCCCCTTAGGCTCAGGCAGATTGCTCTTTTCTCATCATTTGTTAGGTTGTAGCTGGTTGTAGGAAGGTAGTGTCTTCTGTTCCCCAAGTCTTCTGGGTGAAGCTATGGTCTAGACTCCAAACGTACTAGGTCCTCCCATGACTTTAGTCCATCCTTTGTCTTCGCCTTAATGTCCATCAATATCCCAATGACACTCTCAAACACATTCTTTTTATGTGCATGCCATCAATGGAATGGCGCACGGCTAAGTCCAGCCAGTAAGGCAGGTACTTGAAGAAGAT